>NC_084505.1:5873182-6173182 GCF_024500385.1 Phyllopteryx taeniolatus | reverse complement strand
CCATCGGACAGTCCTGCCGAATGGCCTAATGCCGGTGCTCATGCAGACGCTGGTTCGTCCTGCATGCGGGTTTTATTCCGCTGTCGAAGAGGGCAAGAGCCTCTTCCCCGCTGCACAGCGAGAGTGAGACTATCTAGAATGTCTGACTCAGCCACCAAGAACGAAAACAAAAAAGAAACAAACTTGACAGTGACAGTTTAAATACACTTACCGAAATTTCTCGTGTATAATGCATATTCTTTTCACAAAGAAATTGCCAAAAGTCAATAGCACGCATTATACATAGGTATAGCGCCAAATGGAAAAAAACTTTCACATTTTATAAATGTATGCTGCCATCTAATGGTTATATAAAAAGCTGTAAACTTTCATTCCAAAATGCCACCGCCACCTAGAGGTTATGAGAAAGGTGAACACTTT
This sequence comes from Phyllopteryx taeniolatus, assembly GCF_024500385.1. Classification (NCBI taxonomy): domain Eukaryota; kingdom Metazoa; phylum Chordata; class Actinopteri; order Syngnathiformes; family Syngnathidae; genus Phyllopteryx; species Phyllopteryx taeniolatus. The sequence continues at coordinate 6,172,762 of NC_084505.1, read as the reverse complement.
CATTCTAATATGCCACTGTCACCTAGTGGTTATAAAAAAGGTGTAAACTACACTTTCATTCCAATACGACAGGGGAACATATGACTGCATTTACAGTGGGTACGGAAAGTATTCAGACCCCCTTACAATGCTCCTTCTTTTTTATATTGCAGCCATTTGCTAAAATCATTTAGCTTCATTTGTTTTTCACATTAATGTACACACAGCACTCATATTGACAGAAAAAAAATTGAATTGTTGAAAACTGAAATATCACAAAGCAATAAGTATTCAGACCCTTTGCTCAGTATTTAGTAGAAGCACCCTTTTGCGCTAATACAGCCATGAGACTTTTTGGGAATGATGCAACAAGTTTTTCACACCTGGATTTGGGGATCCTCTGCCATTCCTCCTTGCAGATCCTCTCCAGTTCTGTCAGGTTGGATGGTGAATGTTGGTGGGCAGCCATTTTCAAGTCTTTCCAGAAATGCTCAATTGGGTTTAATTGGGTGGAGGGCTGCAGTGATGGTTGACTTTCTAGAAGTTCTCCCATCTCCCGACTGCATCTCTGGAGCTCAGCCACAGTGATCTTTGGGTTCTTCTTTACCTCACTGACCAAGGCTCTTCTCCCCCAATTGCTCAGTTTGGCCGGACGGCCAGCTCTAGGAAGGGTTCTGATCGTCCCAAATATCTTCCATTTAAGGATTATGGAGGCCACTGTGCTCTTAGGAACGCAGAAATTTTTTTGTAACCATGCCCAGATCTGTGCCTTGCCAAAATTTTGTGAAATATTGTGAAATATTTTTTATTTATTTATTTATCTTTTTTAAATGACTGATGACTGAACAACAACCATCATTAATTTTTTTTATGGTTATGTTTTGGCGGCACAGTGGACGACTGTGCGTCTGCGTCACAGTTCTGAGGACCGGGGTTCAATCCCCGGCCCCGCCTGTGTGGAGTTTGCATGTTCTCCCCGTGCCTGCGTGGGCTTTCTTTGGGCACTCAGGTTTCCTCCCACATCCCAAAAACATGCATGGTAGGTTAATTGACAACTCTAAATTGCCCGTAGGCATGACTGTGAGAGCGAATGGTTGTTTGTTTGTATGTGCCCTGCGATTGGCTGGCAACCCGTTCAGGGTGTACCCCGCCTCCTGCCCGATGACAGCTGGGATAGGCTCCAGCACTCCCGCGACCCTAGTGAGGAGAAGCGGCTCAGAAAATGGATGGATGGTTATGTTTTGTTTAATGATAATGCTTTTCTGAAATGCTTTACCTTTTAATTTGAATCCAATTAAAATAAAATTATATTATTAGCGTGTGTGGCATGTTATTATTATTATGGCGGCACAGTGAACGACTGGTTAGCACATCAGCCTTACAGTTCTGAGGACCCGGGTTCAAATCCAGCCTCGCCTGTGTGGAGTTTGCATGTCCTCCCCGTGCCTGCGTTGGTTTTCTCCAGGCACTCCGGTTTCCCCCCACATCCCAAAAACATGCACGATAGTTTAATTGAAGACTCTAAATTGCCCGTATGTGTGAATGTGAGTGTGAATGGTTGTTTGTTTAATAAGTGCCCTGCGATTGCCTGAAGACCAGTTCAGGGTGTACCCCGCTTCTTGCCCAAAGATAGCTGGGATAGCCTCCAGCACGCCCGTGACCCTTGTGAGGAAAAGCGGTACAGAAAATGGCTGGATGGATATTATTATGATTTTATTTTTATTATTTGGTCACAATGACAAAATATTTTTGGAAGAGTCAAAGTGAGGCTTTTAAGCTTAAGGGCCCTGCACCAACTGTCAGGCTTATGTATTTGTAGCTCTGGGGCTGTTTTGTCGACGGTGGTCTGGTGTACTAAACTAAGCAGATGGAATAATGACAAAAGAGAACTACCTCAACATTCTTCAAATTAACTTCAGATAGACAGCAAAAACGCAATTCGGTATTCCAACAGGACAATTAAGCTTCTGGAATAGCCTTCCCAAATATGTGACTTCAACCCTATTGAACATTGTGGACTAAGCTTAAAGCCGGGTCCATGCGAGGAAGCCAGCAAATTTAAATGCTATTAATTCTTCCAAGAGTGGTCAAATATCCTGCTAAAATTATGCCAGATGTTTGTTGATGGACAGCTGGTTGAGATGAACGTTTGCTAGCTATAGTATTACTAAATTAGCAGGATTGTATGTATACACAGTTGCAAGACAAAGTATGTGAACCCTTTGGAATTACCTGGATTTCTGCATAAATTGGTATGTTAAAATTTTATCTGATCTCCACTGAACTCTGCAACAATAGAAAAACAGTCTGCTTAAAACCGGTACTACACAAAAAAAACACGAAAAAAAAATGTTTTCATGTTGTTTTTTTCTGTTTTGTTTGTTTGTTTTTCAGAAAAATGAATTCCCAAGTTTATCAAGACATTTTTCAGTACAAATTAAGACCATCTGTCTGCCAACTAAAGCGCAACAAAACAACAACCCCAGACCAGACGTAAACCTACTAAATAGCTTCAGCAGAAGAAAATTCACCTTCTGGAGTTGTCCAGTCTCAACTACAGGAGACTGTAGTTGATCTGCAACGTTTGGTTGAGGTTATTGCTGCCAATGGAGGCTCAACTAGTTATTAAATCCGAAGGGTCACATACTGTTTCCACCCTGCACCGTGATGTTTACATATTTTGATAAATAAAAACATGGGAACATTTGTTTGTGTGGTATTACTTTTGGAAAACTAGCTATTGTTGTTTGACTTCCATTTTATTACCAATTTATGCAGAAATCCAGGTCATTACAAAGGGTTCATGTACCTTTTCTTGCAACTGTATTGGAGTCTCAACGTATAATTTTGACCCTGTGTTTAAGCAGTGATTCCCAAATATAATATGCCATGGCATATTAGTGTGCCACAAGAGATCATCATCAAGTGTGCTGCGGGAAATTGTCAAATGTCACTTAAATGGTCTAAAAATGATTTATTTACGACAAATAACATATCCTTGTAAATCTATGTAAGCAACATACAGTATAGTAACCGACAATAATTAAATGCTGATCCACTAGATGGCGGAAAGTACAATTAATCTGTGTTATTCATACAACAGAGTAATAATAGATTTCTGCTCGATGAGAGATTTCACAGTCAGTAAATGTAGGCTTGATCATTATTTCAGTATTCTGTATATACACTACACTACTATGTATTAAAATAATTGATAGGTTATGGTGTTAATTTGTGATATTTAGGGTTGACCAAATCCTTGGGAAGGGACAGATCCCACTGGACAAGAAGATTCGTGAGAAGTTGCTGTCGGATGGAGATCTGCTAGAAGACATGAGCATGCTGGGTCGTGTTTGCAAAGTGGAGCGCCAGGTGCTTGTTCTCTTCTTTGGATTCTTTTTTAAATGATCATTAACATAATAATAATACATTTTGTGTCAGGCAAACGAGAGGCATTTTAGCCATGCAAAATATACCTCTACTCAATCACATAACTATTTAGATCTACCATTAATTAAATATGTGTCTCAAATGTTAGGGTTTGATGTTCCAACAACAAGAAAAAAAACAGCCTTAAAGTATGATTGTACCACACACACCCAAAAGCATCAGGAATACATGTTGTTTTGAGAGCCTCGCTGTTTTTTGTTTTTTTTGTTTATCCCCAGTAATAAAAAGTGATTATGAATTATTCAGACTCATTTAGCTCTTGGTAAGCAGAAATTGTCCCATCCTTCTCTTTATGTGATACAATCTCCACTGTAGTGCCATGGTACTGTATATCCAATGCCATAGATTCATAACCTCATCATGATTGAGTCCTATGATGCATTTCATGCTTTTTGTGGACCACGTAAGAGGCAACAATGTAAATACCTAAATAGGATCAGTTCAATTGGGTGGTGTGCACGAGAAATAATTAACAGGAGTATGTATGTATTATGAATACAGATGCATTTCAAAATATGAGAGAATTGACACAGTCACACAATTAACATGCATATAAACACAAAAATATATTTTTTAAACAATTTTTTTCACATCACAGGTCCAGTCAATTGAGTCAAAACTCGACTCCTTGCTCGACATCTATCGCCAGGTCCTGCGGAAAGGCTCATCCACAGCTCTCACACTTTCATCTCTGCCACTGTTTGAGCTGGAACAGACTTCAGATTACCAGTCCTCTGTCTTCAGCAAAGATCTCTCCTTCCCCAGCCAGGTGAGCAGCAGCGCAGAGCCTCACCCTGGTGGCTGTGCCACACACTCCTCGACCAACCCTCACCTCTCCCAGGGAGGACTCCATCTCATCCTGGCAACCCCAAATGATCTCGATCTTAATACCTCCAGCACTACACCTCCTTCTGGCCCTGCTTCCTCAACTTTAAGCCCATCGCCTTTGCCACAGCACCACCATCTTCACCACCACCACCATCATCTTCCCCAACATCAGCCCCTGGATCAGTCCACCACACATGAAAGTGCCAATGATGAAACAGCGGGGAGCTCTCCTCCCATTCTCACACCAAACAGTATCAGCAGTGGTGGGGGTGGAGGAGCAGCAGATGGGGGATTTTGTCTTCTGGCAAGGCTCCCGCCACCACCACCTCCTAACAGGAATGTAGGTCTAAGCAGCTTGAGGCGAGCATCCTCCAATGAAAATTCCCCTGAAATTGAAGACTTCTGTGGAGGTCAAGGAATGCAAATAAAGGACAGCAATGTGGTGGAGGAAGTTGGCCCAGATTTGGGGCTCTGCACACTGGGAAAGCACCAATGGGGTAGCGCCAACAACAAGGGTAGACTTAACACCAAGGAGGAGGGCTCCTGGAGGCGGCATATGAGTCTTGAGCTAGAGCCCCTGGTACCAGCAACCCTAAACTACTGCTCAGGTACCAGTCACTTAGATCACAGTCTGGGTAAGTCTGTGTCAGTGCAGGACTTGATGCAGACAGCCCAAAGCAAAGTGCAAGGCACCCACTGCAACATTTCATCCCCAAGCCGCAGTAGAAACTCCTCCACTGGCTTCCTAAGATGTCGCCAAGACCTAAGCGGAAGGGGACCTGACAAAGGTGGTTGGGGGGAGGAAGACCTTTTTATCAATGACGGGGAAGTGGAGATGCAGGGGTTTGATTTCTTGTCACATGGGACAGTTGAGGCTTCCTCATACTCCTCAGAACTCTTGAGAACAGAGGCAACGACAAGACGAGGCTCACGGGGGTCCAACCATAGCCCGGCCACTGGTCACTCATCCTCGCCTTCTGCTGGCAGCACTGAATTACTGAAAATGCCTCATGTACGATTAAAATAGACTGGGTTGCGTGTTTGGAGGGTGAGGAAATCTCACATCATAGAAGGACAGCTTTTATCATTGTTTGAAAGAGTGTGAAGTTGGAATTAAAAAAAATAAATCTTATATGATAAAAATCATAGTATTTTATACTGGTCATCAGGCTCACCAGATATGACTTACTGTTTAATTGCAGAAATTAGCCAGTTTTCCCTCTGAACCTTACACATAAAAGACAATTGGTGGTTGATGCATGAAACTATACTATACTGTCCATTGAATGTCAAGAGACTAGAAAGACAGTTTACATTCCAAAAATGTAAGTCATGGACACTGACCATGGGCATTTTTAAAAAAATTATTAGTCTCGTCATATCAATCCCAATAACTCCCCAAAATAATTATCATATTCCCATTGTAATACATTTTTCCCCGCTTGTGTAATTTAAATGTCATGACAGGAAAGAGTGCATTGTGCTATTGCGTAACTACAGTTTTTTAAGTCATCACATCCAGTGATAATGTAGGCCATAAGGTTTAATTATCGAATTGTCATTTACACATTTGCTAATGAAATCTGCCCAGTGGTTGTCCACGTTTTGACAACCATAACCAAACTTAAAATGTTGAAAGGCTGTCAATCGATGTTCTTAAAATGTGTACAAAGAAGTGTAAATCTAACATTCTATTGTGCAGTACGTATTGGCTTTTAGACCGCAACAAGTGCACAATCTAAGGTTACCTGGTTTAGAACATAAACAGTGTTTTCTTAAGTAATCGTGTGCTTGCTTTTCGTTATTTGAAATCACATCAATGTGGAATGTACAAGTAATGCTGTAATGCTTGTGTCATTAAAAATGCAAGTTACAGCCTCACAACTGCATTAGGAGGACTCTCCTATTACTGTGGTACAGAATCGGGTGTATTTTAATACAACAAGCAATTATTTCCCAAAATAGTAGATTATTACATTAAAAGGTACCTTACTGAAGATCCATATAGAAGACCAGAATGTGTGTGTGTGTCTGTGTGTGTAGGGAGGGAGGAGGGTGGGGGTTAGTGTGGGGAGGGGGTTCATTTTGCTGAATGTATTAGTGGATTTTTGCTGAACTTTGACTTGGGCTACCATATCCAATTTGTTGATAGTGAGAAAGAATACCAAATTATTACAAACCGCAATTCCAATTAAGTTTGTGCATTGTGTAAAACATATTAGAAAGAGAATACAATGATTTGCAAATCCTTTTCAACCTTAATTTGAATACACTACATTATACGTATTTATTGTTCAAACTGATAAGCTTCCATCCATCCATCCAGTTTCTGAGCCGCTTATCTTCACAAGGGTCGCGGGAGTGCTGGAGCCTATCCCAGCTAGCATCTGGCAGGAGGCGGGATACACCCTGAACAGGTTGCCAGCCAATCGCAGGGCACATAGAAACAACCAACCATTCGCACTCACATTCATACCTATGGGCAATTTAGAGTCTTCAATTAACCTACCATGCATGTTTTTTGGATGTGGGAGGAAACCGGAGTGCCCGGAGAAAACCCACGCAGGTACGGGGAGAACATGCAAACTCCACACAGGCGGGGCCGGGGATTGAACCCCGGTCCTCAGAACTGTGAGGCAGACGCTCTAGCCAGTCGTCCACCGTGCCGCCTGATAAGCTTCATTTTTTTAAATTTTTATTTTATTTTAAAATATTCATTGTGAAATTAATGCCCGCAACACGTTCCAAAAGTGATTGCGGCATGTTAACCACTGTGTTACATCACCTTTTCTTTTAACAACATTTAATCAACGTTTGGGAACTGAGGACACTAATTGTTGAAGCTTTGTAGGTGGAATTCTTTCCCATTCTTGCTTGATGTACAGCTTCAGCTGTTCAACGGTCCGGGGTCTCCGTTGTCGTATTTTGCGCTTCATAATCCGCCACACATTTTCAATGGGAAACAGATCTAGACTGCTGTCAGGCCAGTCGTGTACTCACACTCTTTTACAATGAAGCCACGCTGTTGTACCACATGCAGAACGTGGCTTGGCATTGTCTTGCTGAAATAAGCAGGGGTGTCCATGAAAAAGACATTGCTTGGATGGCAGCATATGTTGCTCCAAAACCTGCATCTTCCTTTCAGCATTAATGGTGACTTCACGGATGTGCAAGTTACCCATACCATGGACACTAACACACCCCCATACCATCACAGATGCTGGTTCAGCATATATTGGTGTTAAAAAAAAAAAGAAAACGCAAAATTTGCAGAATCTCACATATATATGGCACAGAAATCACACCGTACATTCAGGGTACTAATGCAGACTTGTACACATTTGTAAAGGCGTGGGATTTCCTGATTTTTAATTGTCGATATATACGTGTGTGCGTGCGTGTGTATATATATATATATATATATATATAAATAAAATACACATTTAGAATCACAAGGAGTCCATGTTGTAGTGTTTTCGGTCAGAGAAGTGACTCATTTTGAGGGCGTGTCTGGTCCTCATCAATCTGCTCAGTGGGCTTTTGGGGGTGATAAGAGGGGGGTTGTTCTTTGTTGAACCATCATCAATCATCCTTCCTCTCCCATCAGAGCTGTGAGTCACAAGGAGACAACGCAGACCTTCTTGGCGCAATCTGTGTCTCTTCACTGTTAAGTCTTATCTTCATATTTAGGAGGGAAGAACGAGCCTCATCTCTGTTGAGTATCTGTGCGAGTCAAACAGACATCATGCGAGCTTGTGGGCTTATCAGAGGAATGTTGGCGGTTAGTTGGGGGGATTAGGGTGCAGAACAGGCCAGGCTCTGTGATCATTAGCCTGAGAGTCGGTATCTGTTACACTGGCTTTTGAACTTTGCACTGATGACAATCCGGATGGACCTTTAACTCTTTGGCCCGGAGGAGACGACGTTCATGATTTCCAAAAATAATTTGAAAGTAGCACTCGTCAGATGAAAGCACCCTTTTCCACTTCACGTCAGTCGATCTCAGATCAGCTTGGGCCCAGAGAAGCCAGCAGCATTTCTGTGTCTTACTGATACCATAGAGTGGAACCTGGATATAACCGACTAATAGGGGTGAGGGGTTATCCATTACAGCCGTTTGTCCATTTTACTGAAGCACTTTGTTGTAGCAATATGCACCCATATTACTCTAGTGTACATTTTTTCAAACTTTTTTTGTGGACTAAAACACCCAGTACAACGCAAAGTTATTATAAATAAAAATAAAACAAGCTTGAAAATGTTTGAAAGCTTCAAAACTTCCAAACTTACAACGCTGGTGTGCTTGGTCATGGTGACATTGTTGACGTACAGTACTCATCATAGTGAGGAATTAGTGTGCTTCCTAGTTCTAAATCTGATGCTATAGGCGAATGGCTTGACATAAAAACTGTTACTGTACCAAAAATAGCATGTTCCAGACTCCAGATACCTTTGTGCTGGATTCCTCAGCACAAACACTGCAACCATGCCGCTCTCTCTTTCTGTCTGCGCAGCGCTCTTTACACAATAGACAACAGATATAACCATCATCACCATGGCCTCCCCGTCAATGCCCCATGTTCAACATGTTCACCACGTACACAGCAAACACGTCTTTTGGAAATGGATCTAGTCATATTGTATATCTGTGACCTGGAAATACGTCAGTCCCATGCTCTGCCTGCATTAAGCAACAGTGCCAGGAAACAACAGCGGCCAATTCTGGAACTAACAAACTTTGTTAACAGCAGTGTTACAAATGGAAACTACTTTTGAACACATTATTCACTTCTGATTGTTTTATCCGATATCCATTATATCGGCGTCCGTTTTATGGAGGTTCCACTGTATATGGCTTTCACTTTGCATAGTGAATTTAACTTATTTTTGTAGATGTAGCGACAAACTGTTTTAACTGACAATGGTTTTCTGAAGTGTTCCTGAGTCTACATGCAAGCAATATCAGAGGTGCCAACCCATAGGAATTCACTTCCAGAACAATTTGTCCAAATTTGTCTGAATTTCCATATTTTCAAAATTTTTTCAAGAACATTACCGCGGGACAGTTATTGCAGTATGTTTTGTAATAGGATGAAACTCATTGTGCATACTGTTCAAATGCAGAATATAATCATTACTCTATAATTGTAATCTTTAATAAATTATGGCTTCAATATTAATTGCATCAAACTTGTAATGGTGGACTCAGGTGCAGCCTAAATCAAAGTATATGAGATTTTGACATACCATTGTCAAAGGTATCTGTCTAGAGATTAAGTCGCCTTTATCAATTCTGTTTTCAACCTAAGTAAAAAAAAAAAGTTTTAAATCAGATTAATCAGATCTCAAAAGTGAATTAAAACTCAGCACTCTATTTTGCAAACATACAAATAACATCGCTGACAGACTGAATTGGATAGTTTATACATGGACACTAGATTTCTCTTTGTACTTGTTGATGTCTTCTCTTGCATGCTGTTTATACCATATTGTTGTACAGTATTTGGTGGAACGGTGGACAACTGGTTCGCGCATCTGCCTCACGGTTCTGAGGACCCGCGTTTGGGTCCGGCCTCGCATGTGTGGAGTTTGCATGTTCTCCCGATGCTTGCGTGGGTTTTCTCCCACATCCCCAAAATATCCATGGTACGTTAATTGAGGACTCTAAATTGCCCGTAGGTGTCAACGTGAGTACGGATGGTGGTTTGTTTTTATGTACCCTGCGATTGACTGGCGAGCAGTTCAGGGTGTACCCTGCCTCTCAGGCACACCCGCAACTGTAGTGAGGATAAGTGGTACGGAAGATGAATTAATGTACAGTATTTCCTATCTCCACTATTGCTACTGAAATGATGGAAATTTCCCCATTGTGGGACCAATGAAGGTTATCTTATATATCCATCCATCCATTTTCAGAGCCGCTTCTCCTCACTAGGGTCGCGGGCGTGCTGGAGCCTATCCCAGCTATCATCGGGCAGGAGGCGGGGTACACCCGGAACTGGTTGCCAGCCAATCACAGGGCACATACAAACAAACAACCATTCGCACTCACATTCACACCTATGGGCAATTTAGAGTCTCCACCGTGTCGCCTTATCTTATATAAGACATATTTATTATTAAATTAATATACATAAAATCTGACCCCATTGTCAGATGATGTCTCCAGTGGCGTATTAATTTCCAGTTCAGAGGCCGTGAATTATTTTACATTTATATCTCCAGACACGGATTAGTTGCCATGTTATTTTGTTGTTCAAACTTTGTTACGCTCTGCTATAACGTGGTTCCAGGTAGACCTATGTTCCTATGTTACAAGTGTACTGTATCACTTATTTCTGTATTTTGCGACTTCGTGACATGATAGCTTAGCAATTAGTATGATGCTTTTCGGTCTTTTCTTACAAACTCCTCGGCCTCCCGTCGTGATAGCGTAAACGATATGGGTAAGAAGCATGGCAAGAAGTATCGTTTTTTCACTGCCATGGAGGCGATGATTAGTGACAATGCATTGAGACTGGACACAAAGAATTTTAACCTCGGCTGCTTGGTTGGGGGGGTCGTAATCAAATAGTGTGTACCAAGCAGATTTTTTTCCTTTTTTTGGGGGGAAACAATATGGTGTTTATTTCATCAAACTCATGAAATTTTCATCAAGGTGGCCAGACACAGCGCCATACTGGCCGGTAATGTCCGACGCTGGATGTTTTTCACCCCTAATATCCGGAACAATCGGTGTTACGGCCATAGCGAGTCAGCGTTGAGCGATTTCCGTAACAAAATACGAACATTCCATAACATTTGGCAGCTCTGCAATACTCTTAACACATGATGCCATTTTTTTTTTTTTTTTATGGAGTGCCGCCTGAGGGATCAAAAGTCACAGGTGTTCAAATGTTGTTTTTCAGCCTTGCCGCTTACGTGCAGAAATCTCTCCAGATTCTCTGAATCTTTTGATGTCAGTATGGGCCATATCTGATGAAATGCCTTAATTCGTTGCAACTGTATGTTGAAAAACATTGTTGTTAAACTGTTGTACTGTTTGCCTATGCAGTTGTTCATAAAGTGGTGAACAGCGCCCCATCCTTGAACAACTGAGCCTTTCAGGGATGTTCCTTTTATACCCAAGTCTGACACTCTCACCTGTTTCAAATTATCCAATCTGTGGAATGTTCCAAACAGGTGTTTTTTAAGCATTTCACAACTTTTCTTGCCCCGGTCCCAGCTTTTACAGAATGTGTTGCTGGCATCAAATTCAAAATGAGGGATGATTTGCAAAAAAAAGTTAATCAGTTTGAACATTAAATATCTTGTCTTTGTATTCAATTTAATGCTGTTTGAAAAGCATTGGTAGATTGTATTCTGTTTTTATTCGTTTTACACAACATCCCAACTTCATTGGCATTGCGGTTTGTATGACCAATGTATGTTAGATTTGATTGCTTTAGAAAGTTTAGTAAAATGACCACAGCTCTTACATGAAGACAAAACAGAAATGCAGGGTGTCTTGCTTTTATGGAACTTCACCATTTCCAAGTTTAGTTCCAATAAGTTAGAATTTTTTTTTTTTTTTACATATATACACGTGTCTGTGTGTATATATATACACATTCACACACACACATACATATACAGCGGCTGAAATATGTATTGAACACGTCACCATTTTTCTCACTAAATATATTTCCAAAGCTGCTATTGACCTGAAAATACACCTAAAATCTATCAAATCAAACAGCAATCAAGCCCCTTGTTAGTGAAAATTAATATCAGCTGGTTCAGTCCTAATTGATGGCCTACAAAAAGGTCTCATTGTCAAGGTAAGAGTCAAGAGACATCTCACGACGGGTAAGAGCAGAGAGCCGTCTCAAGAACATTGCAATTGTTGGAAAACATAACGATGGCATTGGTTACTGGCGCATATGTAAGCTTCTGAATGTTCCAGTGAGCACGGTTGGGGCCAGAATACGGAAGTGGAAAGCCAATCATACCACCATAAATTTGCCTCGATCAGGTGTTCCTCGCAAGATTTCCAAAAATACCTGGAATTAGCAGGTACTGTTGTCACAAGGAAAAGACTGAGTAATGCACTCCATGACCTGTATGCACGCTCAACACGCAAGACCCAAATATAGTCTGATCAGATGACAGCAAATTTTAACTGTTTGGATGCCATAATGCACACCACGTTTGGAGGAGAAATGACACTGCACATCACCTACAAAACACCATACCAACAGTGAAGCTCGGTGGTGGGAACATGATGGTGCGGGGCTGATTTTCAGCAAATGGTCCCAGTAAACTTCACATTATTGAAGAAAGGATGAATGGGCAACTGTACCGAGACATTCTTGACAAAAATCTGCTCCCATCTACGAGGATGCTGAAAATGAAACGAGGCTGGACATTTCTGCAGGATAATGATCCAAAACATACTGCCATGTAAACTCTCAATTGGTTTCAAAGAACAAAAATAAAGCTGCTAGAATGGCCCCGCCAATCACCTAACTTGACCTAACCTAATCTAACCTAGGAGATAAGTTGTTTGGGGATTCACGCCCCAGGTAGGGCACTAGTTGATGTATGAGGTCGAGAGGTTCCGACAAGATATAGTCGTGCTCGCCTCCACACATGGCTTAGGCTCTGGTAACAGTCCCCTTGAGAGGGGTTGGACTCTCTTCCACTCTGGAGTTTCCCACGGTGAGAGGCTCCGAGCAGGTGTGGGTATACTTCTTGCCCCCCGGCTCGGCGCCTGTACATTGGGGTTAACCCCGGTGGACGAGAGGGTAGCCTCCCTTTAGGTGGGGGGACGGGTCCTGACTGTTGTTTGTGCCTGATTGGGAGGAACGCCCCCCCCCCCCCCCCCGCCCAATCAGAACAGTGGTGTTCTGTTATTGGACTTCTGTGCTCATCACGCATTGTCCATAACGAACACCATGTTCAAGCATAAGGGTGTCCACAAGTACACCTGGCACTAGGACACACGAGGTTGCAGTTTGATGATCGACTTTGTGGTCGTGTCATCTTGCAGCCTCATGTCTTGGACACACGAGTGAAGAAAGGGGCGGAGGCGTCAACTGATCACCACCTGGTGGTGAGTAGGCTCCGATGGTGGGGGAACATGCCGGTCCGACCTAGCAGGCCCAAACGTATTGTGAAGGTCTGCTGGGAACGTCTGGCAGAATCCCGTCAGAGGGAGTTTCAACTCGCACGTCTGGCAGAACTTCACCCACATCTCAGGTGAGGCGGGGGACACTGAGTCCGAGTGGACCATGTTCCGCTCCATCATTGCAGAGGCGACACTCCTCAGCCTCCCTGGTAAGGTATATTAAGGAGTGCTGGAGAGGAGGGTCCGTCGGGAAGTTGAATCTCAGATTCAGGAGGAGCAGTATGGGTTTCGTCCTGGCCGTGGAACAGTGGACCAGCTCTACACCCTCGGCAGGGTCCGCGAGGGTGCATGGGAGTTCGCCCAAACAGTCTACATGTGTTTTGGGGACTTGGAGAAAGCTTCCGAACGTGTCCTTCGGGGAGTCCTGTGGGGGGTGCTTCGGGAGTATGGGGTACCGAACCCCCTGATATAGGTCCCTGTACGACCAGAGTTTGGGCCGCATTGCTGGCAGTAAATCGGACTTGTTTCCGGTGAGGGTTGGACTCGGCCAAGGCTGCCCTTTGTCACCGATTCTGTTCATAACTTTTATGGACAGAATTTCTCGGCGCAGTTGAGGCGTAGAGGGGTCCGGTTTGGTGGCCTCACTGTTGCAGCTTTGCTTTTTGCAGATGATGTGGTTCTGTTGGCTTCATCGAGCCATGATCTCAAACACTCAATGGAGCGGTTCGCAGCGCAGTGTGAAGCGGCTGGGATGAGAATCAGCACCTCCGAATCTGAGACCATGGTCCTCAGTCAGACAAGGTTGGAGTGCCCTATCCGGGGTCTGGGATGAGATCCTGCCCCAAATGGAGGAGTATCTTGGGGTCTTGTTCACGAGTGAGGGAAGAATGGAACGGGATATTGACAGGCGGATGGATCGGTGTAGCGTTTTTATCGGTCTGTTGTGGTAAAGAAGGAGCTAAGCCGAAAGGCGAAGCTCTCAATTTACCGGTCGATCTATGTTCCTACCCTCACCTATGGTCACGAGCTGTGAGTCGTGACCGAAAGAACAAGATCCCGGATACAAGCGGCCGAAATTAGGTTCTTTCGCAGGGTGTCCGGGCTCTCTCTTGGAGCTAGGGGGTGAGAAGCTCATCCGGGAGGGGCACAGAGTAGAGCCGCTGCTCTTCTGCACTGAGAGGAGCCAGATGAGGTGGCTCGGGCATCTGATTAGGATGCCTCCCTGGTGAGGTGTTCCGGGCACGTCCCACCAGGTGGAGACCCCGGTGTCGACCCAGGACACACTGGAGAGACTATGTCTCCCGGCTGGCCTGCCTCAGGATCCCACCGAAAGAGATGCATGAAGTGGCTGGGGAGAAGGAAGTCTGGGAAGTCAGTCTAAAGCTACTGCCCCCACGACCCGGCCTAAGATAAGGGGAAGAAAATAGATGGATGGATGAAAATTCAACATCAATAAAATATATTCATCCATCCATTTTCTGAACTGCTTATCCTCACTCGGGTCACTGGTGTGCTGGAGTCTCTCCCAGTTATCTCTGAGAGAGAGGCACACCCTGAACAGGTCACCAGCCAATCGCAGGGCACATATAAACAAACAACCATTTGCACTGACATTCACACCTACGGGCGAATTAGAGTCTCCAATTAATCTACCATACATGTTTTTGGTATGTGGGAGGAAACCAGAGTATCTGGAGAAAACCCACACAGACACAGGAAGAACATGCAAACTCCACACAGGCGAGGCCGGATTTAAACCGGGGTTCTCAGAACCATGAGGCAGATGTGCTAACCAGTCGGTCAACGTGCCGCCTAATAAAATATACTGTATATGGATGTATATTTTCTGTTTTATTCTGTACATTTTTAATATGCATGTTTTAGGAATGCGGGAACAGGAGGAAGACAGAGCACTCGGGATTCAAATCCAAAACCTCAGAACTTTGAGAAAAACGTGCTAACCTCTTGTACACCATGCTGCCTAGCTTCATAATAAAGTTTTTAAAACGTATCTACATGAGTCAGTGTGTGTTGTATACAGAGTGAAATGGAAAAAAGGAGGACTATTTAAACTAATGGCAGCCTTTGCAGTTAGCGGTAGCTTAACCCCTCCCCGCACGCATGTACACAGAACACAGATACCTCCAACCCTATGATTCAATGATGCGCTGGTAACTCTGGAAAAGGTTGGGGCTCAAAATCAATAATCCCAATTTTGAATACATGTACTTGTAATCAGATAAAAAAATTTGTGAAACTGTCATGAAATAGTTACCTTTCGTTCAGTAATTACATAATCCCATTACATGTATTCCGTTACACCCCAAGCCTGATGTTTGTACAATTAAAATTTTTTTGTAAAACATTTTTACATGTGAACATGGACAACCAAATTACTTCCAATAATGCGATGAGCTGTACGATCAAATGATTGCGCAAACATGATTTTGTATGATCCACCTTTGCCTTCGACACCGCAGTCTTCTGAGACACTGAAAGATAAGAATATTGAGAAAAATGGGTGGGATAAAGTACAATTAAAACATTTTGCAAAGAGAATATTAGTCACCAAAATGATCCATATGCGCACAGTAATTTAAATGAGAATCCCTAATTACAGGTCAATCTCCTGTTGAGCCATTTTTCAAATGATTGTTTAAATCAGCATTTCACAACACTTACTCTATTGTATCCAATGCATATTTCTTGTTCATTGTTAGTGCAATGAGCCGTCTGATGTCCGCATCGCTCAGCTTGTTGCCAATCATAAGCAGCTCAGGTAGGTGCTTTGGGTTTGACTTCAGGGCAGCAGTCTGGTAAGGAACACTTCTTGAGCAATGTCACTGCATTTTAAAAACACACAACTAAAGTTGGTCATATCAAACTATAAAAAGGGGATACGCTGGATATAAACAGTATACAACACTATTATGTTTAAATGCCCTGTTTTTGTGATGAAAAAACATGGCATCAATTCCAATGAAGTTGGGATGTTGTGTTAAACAAATAAAACAGAATACAATGATTTGCAAATCATGTTCAACCTATCCTTAATTGAATACACTACAAAGACAATATATTTAATGTTGAAACTGATAAAACTTTATTGTTTTTAGAAATTAATCATTAACTTAGAATTTAATGGCTGCAACACATTCCAAAAAAGCTGGGACAGGGTGTTGTTTACCACTGTGTTACATCACCTTTTCTTTTAACGACATTCAATAAACGTTTGGGAACTAAGGACACTAATTGTTGAAGCTTTGTAGGTGGAGTTCTTTCCCATTCTTGCTTGATGTACAGCTTCAGCTGTTCAACAGTCTGGGGTCTCCGTTGTCGTATTTTAGGCTTCATAATTCGCCACACATTTTCAATGGGAGACAGGTCTGGACTGGGCAGCCTAGTCTAGTACCCGCACTCTTTTACTACGAAGCCACGCTGTTGTAACACGTGCAGAATGTGGTTTGGCATTGTCTTGCTGAAATAAGCAGGGGCATCCATGAAAAAGACGTTGCTTGGATGGCAGCATATGTTTCTCCAAAACCTGTATGTACCTTTCAGCATTAATGGTGCCTTCACAGATGTGTAAATTGGCACTAACACAGCCCCATACCATCACAGATGCTGGCCTTTGAACTTTGCGTCCATAACAGTCTGGATGGTTCTTTTCCTCTTTGGCCCGGAGGACACGACGTCCACAATTTCCAAAAACAATTTGAAATGTGGACTCGTCTGACCACAGAACACTTTTCCACTTTGCATCGGTCCATCTGAGATGAGCTCGGGCCCAGAGAAGCCGGCGGCGTTTCTGGGTGTTGTTGATAAATGGCATTTGCTTTGCATAGTAGAGTTTCAAGTTGCACTTAAGGATGTAGTGTCAAACTGTATTTACTGACATTGGTTTTCTAAGTGTTGCTCAGCCCATGCGGTGATATCATTTACACAATGTCGGTTTTTGTTGCAGTGCCACCTGAGGGATCACGGGCATTCAATGTTGGTTTTCGGCCTTGCCACTTACATGCAGTGATTTCTCCACATTCTCTGAACCTTATGATGATATTATGGACCGTAGATGATGAAATCCCTAAATTCCTTGCAATTGTACATTGAGGAACATTGCCCTTAAACTGTTGGACTATTTTCTCACACACTTGTTCACAAAGAGGTGAACCTCACCCCATCTTTGCTTGTGAATGACTGAGCAATTCAGGGATGCTCCTTTTATACCTAATCATGGCACCCACCTGTTCCCAATTAGCCTGTTTCCCTATGGGATGTTCCAAACAGGTGTTTGATGAGCATTCCTCAACTTTCTCAGTCTTTTTTGCCACCTGTCCCAGCTTTTTTGGAACGTGTTGCAGCCATAAAATTCTAAGTTAATGATTATTTGCTAAAAACAATCAAGTTTATCAGATTGAACATTAAATATCTTCTTTGTAATGTATTCAATTAAATATAGGTTGAACATGATTTACAAATCATGTTACAAATCATTGTATTCTGTTTTTACACAATGCCCCAACTTCATTGGAATTGGGGTTGTAAAACCATTTTCACCATTAATGTGACCGATAACCTGTACAATACAATTGAAAAAAAAGAGAAATATATTTGAGGGGGAAGAAAAACAAAACTGAGATAATGTGGTTGCACAAATGTCCAAACCCTTTTGTAACTGGGGGTGTGACTGTTAAGAATTAACTAATCACATTAAAACTGCCACCATTTAAAGTGCCTTTGATTAACTCAAAATAAAGTTAAAATGTTCTAGCATGCTGACCATAACGACATCCCCCAAATATGTAATTAAACGTTATGGTCTCAAGAAAGCAAAGTTGAACTTTTTGCCTAAAATTACAAGTTACATTTGCCACAAACACAACACTGCTCATCACCAAAATAACACCATACCTAAAGGTTGTACAGTTTTTTTTCCCCAGCAGAAACTGTGGCCTTTGTCAAGGTGGAAGGAAATATAAACAGTTTAAAATAGCAGTCCGTGTTAGCACAAAACTTTCAGGCTTCTGCTAAAAAGCAAAAAAAAACACAAAAATGACAGGAAAAGCCTACTAGAACAAGTTAATCAGAGGTGCTTTAAATTGTGGCAGGTGTGTTTAATAAGATTGGTTTAAATCTGAACACAGCCACATCCCCAGTTATATGAGTATGTGCATGCTTGTGCAACCACATTATCTCAGTTGTTTATTTTTACTTCCACTACCAAGATTTTAAACATTCAGACAATTGAGTTGCACAACTTACAGGTCAGATTAATGGTAAAAAAATAAAAAAATAAAGTATTATAATGATTCATCTCGGTCCTATCTTTTATATCACAAATGCCTAGTATTTGAACAGGAGAGTGCAGACTTCTTATTTCCTCTGTAAATAAGTGGATAACTGTTTAGAAGTTGTAAGCCTTCAGGAGACATCCCTTGTTTCTGACTCAGCATTGATGCATTTGGACAAACAGGGACGCTCAGGTAACTCTTTTAATCATAATGGTGATGAGGAAACTATTACATGCATTGCATTATTGACAAGAGCCAAGGACAAAGGACATTGATAAGGTTAACAAGTACATGTACTATTCCCATTGTAAACAGTCTGCATTGAAATCATACACAAGTTACAGATTAATATACAGTATTCTTCCATTCGCGCGTTGTCTTTTTAAGTTTTATTTATTTATCATGAGTTTGAAGTTGCCTTACTGGAAATGTTTGTCGACAAAAAAATGAAATTTGCTGCTATTTCCACCATTGGCCACATTCGCCTGTTGGTACGTAACTCAGTATTTTAGGCACCTGGCTTGCACGTTTTCAATGTGGTGGATTCTCCCGTAACGACTTCTGACACACCCACTGCACGTACCCTGCTGGTTTGCACGTTACGGCTTGAGAGCCGTGACTCATTGAAGTACATTAAAAGAACATGTCACACTTTAAAAGTGAAATTAACCCTGTACTGGACACAGAAGTTGATGATCGCCTGTGAGAAGCGAGCACCGCTCGTCTAGCAGGTTACTTCAAAAGGAGCATGTGTTTTTGTATTCTCTAATGTCTCTTAAATACATATTGTACAATACAGTGGTGTGAAAAAGTGTTTGCCCCCCCCACGCCCTTGATTTCCTTATGTTTGTCACACTTAAATGTTTCCCACAATCAAATTTAAAATGCACTTTTTAAATTAAGGTTTTTATGAAATTGTTTTATTTTATCTACATGAAATCAAATAATTATTTAATTAGATCAATGAATAAAAAGTAAATAAGAATGTAAAATGTTTTTATAAAAATATTAATTTCTATTTAATTATTTAGGATAGAATTATAAAGAACCAATTATTCATTGAAATAGACAATTATTATTATTAAAACCAACCAATTAAATGAGCGACATGAATATAAAATATGAAAAATACTTTCAATTAACCGATTTTAGGAAAATCTGGGCGGCACGGTGGCCGACTGGTTAGAGCGTCAGCCTCACAGTTCTGAGGTGCGGGGTTCAATCCCCGTCCCCGCCTGTGTGGAGTTTGCATGTTCTCCCCATGCCTGCGTGGGTTTTCTCCGGGCACTCCGGTTTCCTCCCACATCCCAAAAACATGCATTAATTGGAGACTCTAAATTGCCCGTAGGCATGACTGTGAGTGCAAATGGTTGTTTGTTTCGATGTGCCCTGCGATTGGCTGGCAACCAGTTCAGGGTGTACCCCGCCTCCTGCCCGATGACAGCTGGGATAGGCTCCAGCACGCCCGCGACCCTAGTGAGGAGAAGCGGCTCAGAAAATGGATGGATGGATAGGAAAATCTGCTAAATTTAACAAATATGTGCGACTCTTGATAATGTCAATGCTCGCCGGACCACAATAAATAACGGAGTGTGTCACCTGTACTTTCAAAACCCCAGTGTACACTCACTATCGACAAAAAGCTTAACATAAAAATGTCATAAAACTGTGAGCAATCGTCTCCCAAATTTTTGTCCACTTCAACCTCTGAAACGAAATGAACGAAATCCCAAATATTGTGTATGTTGTGGATATGTTGTGGGAGCAGGCTTTTATGCTCATTGTTGCAACCAATCATCATAGAAATGTATGTGGACATCTCTAATTATGCCCACTTCAACATCTAAAAAAAAGAAGGAAATCCCAATCATTTTGAATGTTATGTATTTTTGTATCGATAACGGGCCTGAGAGAAGGCTTTGATTCCGGTGAGTGGCGAAAATGTACCGTAATATACAGACCCGTGAAAAATGATTGCCCCCCCCCCCTTCTCAAAGTCTTGCATAGTCTCCCTAGTTTAATGTTTAAGATCATCAAACAAATGTAAATATCAGACAAATATAACCCAAGTAAAGTTAAAATGCTGCTTTTAAAAAGGTGATCTCATTTATTAAGGGAAAAAAAACAACTATTCAAAGTTACCTGGCCCTGTGTGAAAAAGTAAAGGCCCTCTAAAACTAATAACTGGTTGGGCCATTCTTAGGAGCAGCAACTGAAATCAAGCATTTTCTATAACTGGCAATGATTAACATCTCTGTGGAGATATTTTGGCCCACTCTTCCTTGCAGAATTGTTTGAATTCAGCAAAAATTTAGAGTTTTCTACCACGAACGGCCTATTTAAGGTCATGCCACTGCATTTCAATTGGATTCAAGACTCGGCCACTCCACTGTTTGACTGTTGGTATGGTTTCTTTTTCTGAAATGCTGTGCTACATTTACACCAGATGTAGACACAAACCTTCCAAAAAAGGTCAACTTTCATCTCGTCAGTCCTTATAATATTCTCCGAAAAGTCTTGGGAATCATTCAGACGTTGTTTTGCAAAAGTAAGACGAGCCTTTATGTTATTTTTGGTCACCAGTAGCTTTTGCCTTGGAACTCTGCCATGGATGCCATTTTTGCCCAGTCTCTTCTTTATTGTTGTGTCATGAACACTGACCTTAACTGAGGCAAAGGAGGCCTGCAGTTCTTGAGAAGTTGCCCTGAGTTCCTTTGTTGCCTCCTGGAAGAGTCATTGCTGTTCTCTTGGGGTAATCTTTGTAGGCTGGCCACTCCTGGGAAGGTTCACCACTGTTCTATGTTTTCGCCATGTGAGGATAATGGTTCGCTGGAATCACAAAGCTTTAGAAATGGCTTTTGTAACCCTTTCCAGACTGATATATGTCCGTTTATTTCTCAACTGTTCTGGAATTTCTTTGGCTCTTGTCATTCATTTTGTTCCAGCTTTTTTTTTTTTTTTTTTAGATATTTTGTCCAACTTGATTCTGTCAAGACAGACTCTGTTCAAGTGATTTCTTGATTGAACAGGTCTGTAGGTAATCGGGCTTGCGTGTCATCAGTGAAAATTAACCAAAAATTGTGATTAGCCATGATTTTACAAGGGGGGTAATTACGTTTTCACACACAGCCAGGTAACTTTCATTAGTTCTTTTTACTTAATAAATGCAATCACCATTTAAAAACTGCATTTTAAGTTCACTAGGGTTAAAGTTGTCTGATATTTACATTTGTTTGATAATCTTAAACAACGTGGGGAAACTGCAAATATATAAGAATTTGAGAAGGGGGCCAATACCTTTTCACACACTGTACATTTTTAACAATAGACATAACATCATACTGGAATGAAAGTACACTTTTTCCACAACCCCTAGGTGACTTATCCAATTTTCCTTATACCCATGAATAATGCACTCTATCGGCCTTTGGTGATTTTTTTTGGGTGGGCGAAAATGCACATTATCCACAAGAAATTACATTGTCTCTCTCTGCTACCTTTAACTTTCCATCTTCGTAGTTGAAAACATACACGCACGCACCCACGTACACACACACACACACACATTAAATAGTTATACATTTACTTAAATATATATACATTATATGCCGTAAAGAGGCCTACATGTCTCGAATTAAGCTGTCTCGCTTAGGCTCTAGTAAGTTCAGCGCACTGGGAAGATGAATCATCATATTGCCCTTTCTGGTTTACAATATACGCTGCCACGTTGTAAGACACTTATAGAAAGCATTGGGAGTCAAAATTTGCATTTAGCGCCTCCAAAGGTACATTGAAAATCAAAACTGTGAATCAGTTTTGCCGCGCAGACAGTCGCGAAGACGGAAGCACGCAGGGGCGTATGTGACACAATGGGCTTGCATGAAAACGGAAATGAAGCTATTCGGTTGAGGAGCGGTTGCAAGATGTGGGGAGGGAGGAAGGGAGAGAAAGAGAGAGAGAGAGACCGAGAGAGAGAGAGACGAGAAAAAATATTGGAAATATTTGTTTTCTCTTAAGGTTTCTTCATTTTAGTTTGAACAAATTGAGTACTTCCAAATCTTGTACAAAGAATATTTGCCTTAAACCTAGTCAGCTGGTCTAAGTTTATAAATGCACAGCCATTAACCTAATGTATCAATATATCACACAATGCTAAATGCTAGCTGCTTAAGTGAAGATGCACAAAGGCTGTTGGTTTGTTTTAATGAATGCCTTTGATGCCCAACGTGAATTTAAGAAATACAAAATGTTCATTACATAAAAAAAGGAACCAATTAGTTGTGTTATTCAGTGAAATGTCTTATTTTCGCTTTTGTAATCATAATTGCTCTTTAACCAAGCAAAAATATAGTTTATCCAAATACTTGTTCGATAGAATTTTCAGTAGGATACTCAAGTACTAAAATATTTGTTATCTACAGCCCTACATTCAACTCCCCTACTATATTGTTGAAATTTATTTAGTCCCTGTGCAAAAAAACATGCTAAAAAACATTGCTCCTCAAAATTAGAAAGTTGCTCGTCAAATGAAGAAATGGTGAACAAAACTGCTCCTCAAAGACAATACTATTTCAAGTCTTGGCCTGTATCGGCGTCTTCCGAATGTATTGGTTGTCACGTTGTCTGGAGACATCTCTGAGACATTTTCCTGGTGACAGCGGCAAGCAATATTTTGGTCACCCAGGTCCTGGATGTGCCGCGACTGATTACCTCTGCTAGTGAGATATGGCAGGTTACACGTAGCGCGAGTGACATGAATTAACACCTGCGATCTCACTCCCGTGAGTGAAGCGAGGCAAACTTTTGCTTTGCATCTGGTGTGAGCGCAGCATAAGTCTGTATGGTGTACTTTTTTTTTTTTTTATTTCTTGACTGTTTTTGTGTATGTGTTCACTGTGATGGGTTAAATGCAGAGAACACATTTCGTGTGCATGCATGCATGTTCATGACAATAAAAGATGATTCTTCTTCTTCTTAAACATATTCACCATTTCTAATGTGTCCTGTCTTTGACACAGTCTGGATGACAAGTTTCCCTTTGGGACAATACTGTACACTGGACTGAACTGTGAAGTAACATTCAAATATTTGACTGACCAAATATGCATGCCACTTATGTTTTACTTTAAGACAACTTACGCTAACTTTTCAAGTCAAGTCTCCTCAGTCCCACACAGTTTCTTCACTCCCTAATCCTGGATGTCATTGTCAGAGAGATCCAGCTCGCCGATCCTGCAGGCCGCTGATGCAAGTACCGATGCCAATTGTGTGCAACAGTCATTGGTGAGATCGAAGTGGCTTAGGCTGAAATGCAGAAAAGAAAAAATAAAAATTTCAATTACGTTCTGCTAACGTTGCAGGGAAGAATGGACAAGGGATGATTCAGATTCAAAATTCACTTGAGAGATTTGAAGTGATTGAAAGGATTCTTAAGGCCAGATGAAATTTCGTTGACTCCCTCATCCCCAAGTCTGTTGGTGAGATCCAGCTCCCTCAGCTCAACTGACTGCCACTCCATTTGCTTTGTCCCCTGAGTGTAGAGTTGGGAGACACAAGCCAGGACCTTTGCCATAAAAAAGCAGCCCGCAGTAGAAATTCCACATCTTGACACACTAAGGAGGAGAGATTTTAGTGTTTTGAAGATTATAACTTAAAAATAACATGAATTGTGTTTTTCCATGTTTCGGGCAGAAGCAAAGCAGTAAAAACAGAGAAACAAGTCCTCACCTTAGCTTTTCCAGACAGGACCATGCATACATTCCTGCGCAGATGAGTCCAAACCCAGCATCTGTTAATTGGTTGCTGTTCAAATTTAATTCCACTAGGGTGCTACTTTCCGACTTCAAAGCTCCCCCAATATGTTCACAGCTTAATACGGTGATTCCGCAGCAATACATCCTACAGAGAAGCAAAGCAATACAGAATCTCCCAGAAATATTGCATATAATAAAATTTGTATGAAAGAAGACTCACCGCAATTTGGTTAACTGCGATATATCATATCTGTTGAAGAGTTCATTGGCCCCTTTGTCTCCAATTTTATTGATCCCAAGATCCAATACTTTCATATAGTTTGGGGTTTTTCTCCAAAGCCAACCTTTTGACCAAAACTGCATTTTGCTATTCTGTAATGACAAATATTACACATAAACATTAAACTAGAAAGAGCAAAGGCTTCCAACAATATATCATATTGAGTAGCTGAAGGGGGGGGCTCGAATCACATGACTTTAATCTGACACGAGTTTCCAACATTACGACTTGCTTGGCTAAACTTGTAATAGACACAACTTGACTTTGTATTCAAAAGACTCAACACGGCTTTGATTTTAACTACATTACTTGACAAGTCTTTTTGCTTATACGGTAGTTCAAAAATCTGCATTTTCAACATAATGTGCAGAGGCGACAGAAACACGTACAGTACTGTATTATTGAAGGAGATCTTTAAATTTGGATTAAAGGATTGTTTTTCATAAAATTGTGAAAAAGAGAATGGCAAGATAAGAGACAACATCTAACGTAATGTAACGTAAAGTAACTTCATCCAACACTATATAACCCAACGACGCAGGTAAGTTTTGACAGCTTCATAGTTTAGCTCACGATGGCTGGTCAAACATTAACCAAGAAGAACAATAGAAAAAAAGGTGGCGAGCCACACAATGAAGTTATGGGACAAAGTAGTGGAGGGAGACCCAGGAAAAGAGTATTTGTGACCATCAGTATGGTTTCATACCTAGGAAGAGTGCTATATATGGATTATTTGCCTTGAATATGTTGATGGCGAGGTACAGGGAAATTCAGAAGGAGCTCTTGTGTCTTTGTAGGTTTAGAGAAAGCATATGGCAGTGTACCCAGAGAGAAACTGTGGTACTACATGAGGAAGTCTGGACTGGGAATTAAGTACTGTACTGTATGTTAGAATAGTACAGGACATGTATGAGAGCAGTGGAACAGTGGTGAGGTGAGTTTATAGAGGTTGGACTGCATCAGGGATTAGAGCTCTGAGCCCCTTCCTCTTTGCAACAGTAATGGAATCTCCATGGACCATGTTTGCAGATGACATTGTGATCCGCAGTGAAAGCAGGGAGCAGGTGGAGGAACGGTTCGAAAGGTGGCTGCATACACAGGAAAATAAAGGAATAAAGATTGCCTATGCCTTTCTGTGACTATTCCAGTCTCTCTGCTGCAACCTGCTGATGACACTCTGTGACACTATAAACTCAGTGGCTACTTCCCTCTGAGAACATCCTGTTTAAAGCCAATGGCAAAGTACTGTTGAACAATTGTTAGCTATCCTCTTGATCATCAAGCTTAAGAGGACTGTTTAAAGAGCAATTATAATAGAACCAGGTAATTTATTTGTCGATTGATCGATCAAACACCTGTTGTGCCATTCAGCTCTTCGTTAAGAGAACAGCAAGTTGTGCAAAAAGTACTGAAACATTTCACAGTTGGACATGTATTCAATGTTGAGGGCAGATAAAATGAAGTTCATCTGTAAATGCTATAGGGCATTTTATGTTCATCCTGAAAGCCGAAGTGCTAGTTCTATATTAATTAAAATGTATTAACTGTTATACAAAACTTACTTAAGTCCTTCCAGCTGGCATTCAAGACATTTCTCAAACCATTAGCAAGATGCTTCAGTCCGCTGTCTCCTAAATCAGTGCTGCTGAGATCCAGCTCTCGCAGCCTCTGACCTTTTTTCAAGGCATTAGAGCAAGGTACTGACAGCCTTGTGCAGTCACTCCACAGCAATGTAGTCTGAGCTTTTTCAATCTACAGTTTGGACTTGTCAGGCCCTCCACAAGCATCTTGACTCCAGCGTCAGTGATGCTGTTGTATCCCAGGTCAAGCTCTCTCAGATATGATTCTCTTGTGCTCAGTATAGATGCCAAGGCTGGACAACACTTGTTGGTCAGATTAAAGAATCGCAACCTGCGGGTAGATGGAAACATCAGATACTAGCACTGGCTGTAAGACAAAGTTGACGAGTGACCAGAAGTAACGTCCCACCTTTTCCTGCACAGTTTCACAGTATTTGTTTCCTCTTAATGGGATACATTCTACATTGTGCTGCAAATACTGCTCCGAATATAACATTCCAATCTGTATTATGAAATTCAGTGATTTTTCAAAAACAACGTACCTATTGTGTTTACCAATCCAAACGAACATCTTGCAGAAAAAATTAAGCGTTTCTATTCCAGTCAAAATTGTATAACACTAAACAGTAGAATTTACACCGATTTGATCAGTCTGATCAGTATCGGCCGATATTTAGCATTTTATGCTGATCGGCTTTAATGCCATAATTCGCCGATCCGCTCCGCAAAAGACATTAACTCCACGTCGTTGCGTGCACAGAATATTTGAATCCAAAAGCTAGTTCATTTTTAGCCTTGTCGGGTGTCTTTTGACGTAGTACTGTAAATAGCTGATGGCCAATGAAGTTATTTAAAAAATAAATAAATACATTTTTAAAAAAAACATTGGCGGTGTGGGACAGACAACACGTCGGAGACAGGCAACACGTAATGCCCGGATCAGACAACAAGACAAATTTGCTCTTTCACGATTGCACTGTCAGACTACTGCAATAAAATCTTGTATTCCGATACCACCGCATCCCGTTTTTTACGATCATTGGGCTTTATCTAGTCAACTCAAATTGGACCGGATACACTCGTTACCGTGGCAACGACAACAAGAGTGGATCGTGCCGACTGTATTCTAAAAAATTTTTTTTAAAAAAAAAAAAAAAAAAACTGGGAAAAAACGTGTTGGTGGTCATCGGTGCTCAAGACAGGAGAGGACGTTCGTTTAAGGCTTGCTTGAGGTATGTTCACGTACTTTTATTACGATACGGGTCACAAGCAGGCAATAAAATGTTATGTAGCCTAGCAAGCTAGCAGTAGCACGAACAGTTGGACGTAAACATGCCGCCGTTCTGTTGAATCATGCTCTAAAGCTTCGGTGTGGGTGAAGTAATTAAAAATAAGTTAATTACAATAAGTTAGCACCCATGATTTCTGTCATGTAATGTTGCTTTGACCTGACTGATTAGAATACACGATCTGACTAGAGCAGTGATTTCCAACCTTTATGGAGCCAAGGAACATATTTTACAATTGAAAAATCTCACTGCACACCAACAAACAAAAATGTCACAAAAGTGGATACATTAATTACTGTATGTACTTCCTGCCATCTAATAGAAGACAATTTATCATTTGTTCTGTCTGTCACTATGCCTAACGGGCATAAGAGGAACAAAGATACATTATTTATTGTAAATATATTTTTTTGAGCAATTAAGTACACAAGTATATACAGTAAATGAACAGGTCATTTAAAAAGACAGATTCCTCCAGCTTGTGATCGGATTGGTGATCGGTTATCGTTTTTTTAAACTCGCTGATCGGCACCAAAAATCCTGAACGTGTAAAGCCTACTAAACAGTAACACATTCATCCATCTTCATTTGGTAAATTTACATGCCTTTTCCTAATTTCATTTAGGAAATATGCAGGTGGATCTCAATCTATCAAGAATATAGTGGGGAAAAAAATGAATCTCTGTCGTTTGTTTAAAAAGTTAAACTCATTATATATATTTATTCACAACACTGTGAAAAATCTTATGTAATAATTATAGTATATTAATAATTATAGCTTACAGCTGACGAAAAATTCAAATTCACCATCTCAAAAATAATATTACATAACACCAAATAAACGAATAAAAGAAATAGAAATGTTGGCCTTCTGAAAACTACAGTGTGCTAATCAAAGGCAGTCAATACTTGGTTGGAGCTCCTTTTGCATGAATTACTGCATCAATAGTGTGAGGCATGGAGGCAATCACCCTGTGACACTAAGCTGAGGTGTTCTGGAAGCACAGGGTTGCTTTGACAGCAGCCTTCCACGTTATTGGGTCTGGGGTCGCCCAGCTTCCTCTTGGCAATATCTCACAGATTCTGTATGGGGTTAATGTCTGGTGAGTTGGCTGGACAATCGAGAACAGTAATAATATAATGGTTATTTAGCCAGCTTTTGTTAGTTTTGGCAGTGGGGGGCAGGAGTCAAGTTCTACTGGTGCATGAAATCAACATCTCCATAAATGTTGTCAGTAGAAGGAAGCATAAAGTTCCAGAAAATATACTAGTAAACAGCTGTGTTGAATTAGAGTTCAGAAAACACGGTGTAAGTGAGTAGTAGGTATTAAGTTAACTATTTATGAAGCAAATTTAAACCGCTCGCACTGAGCCAAAGTGCTGTATATAATGCAATAGCTAAGAAAAACTCTAAACACTATATACACTATATTTTAGTTTATTGAAATCCACCTGCACATATAAAAAGGTATACAGTTAAAAAAATAATAAAATGTAAAAAAAAATCAAGACTTGCATTAACAATAAAGTTCCTTTATAAACTTGAATATAGCAAACTTGAATGAATGAGTTAGAGCCTCGTGTCAGGCATATTGCCAGCAGCTTGTGTATGTTTTTGCTTGATGAAACAAAACATTTGATAGGATTTTGTTGTTTATGCTGTATATGATATTTGTCTACCAAAATCCATTTTTCTAAACCTATTGTGTCAAATATCTAAATTAGAAGGTGTAGTGGTTCACTCTCCTAGCTTCTGAGCAGGCAGCGGGTGTTCAGTTTCCACTCAGTGGCAGTGTGAACACGAGTGAGAATGATTGTGGGTCACTATGCCTTTACCCTGTGATTGACTGGCTACCAATCCAGAGTGTAGCTAGCATGCCTTTTGGTCAATGTCAACTGGGATTGGATACCTGCAACCCTGAATAGGTTGACAGTATAGAAAATGGATTGATGGACAATTGTACTATGTGTCAAAACTCATTTTTGTCACAGGCCACATTGTACTTAAGGTTTCCTCTCAGAGGGCCATTATGGCTGTAAATCCATGTAAATGTATGATCACCTCATATTACATATATACAACAAACTGATAACTAGTTTTGAAATCGGAAGCCGGTACAAAATTGTTTGTTCAACTATTAGTCAATTTCTTTTAAAAGGGGGGGTTAGTAACAAAAAAATGCGAGCTCTCTCTCAATGCGATTAAAAGTGAAGACAATTTGCTATTTTCTCTTTTAGCAAGAAACATTAAGTCAGCGTTGATGATTTGCTTTCGCCGGCCACATCAAATTATCTGGCGGGCCGGATCTACACTAAAATGCAAATTCATGCGCTCTGTTACAAAGAATGTAATAAGATTAATCTTATACCATTTGAGTCCTTTAGGTTCCTCTCAGCTTGGGCAGTAAGGTAAATGATAATGTAATAATTTGAATGCACTGATATTTAACATTGAAAACTCCATAACACATAGTTCAATAAGTAATTCAGCCTACCAAGCTACATGCACCAATCAGCGAGTGTTACTTTACTGTAACTCTACTACTGCTCAGAATACTACATTGATTATGGAGGGTAAGCAATCCTTTTCTCTGTATTGTGTGTTATTGTTTGTCTTTAATACAAAGTAAATGGGCGAGTTGAGTTCTTAAAAAGCATGTCTGAATAAAAAATATTTTCAGTGATGGTTCAAGTTTTCATTTGTATTCATTGAAGAACTTGAGTTTGCCGGAACAGTAAGTAAGTACAGGAATAGCACAACAACTTGTTATACAATTAAAACTCTTAAAGAAAGAAAGTTGACTTACATGGCTTTCATTGATTTCAAAATGGTTGGTAGCTGCCTGAGAACCTGCTTTTCACATCACATGCACACTGGCATGTCAAATATTTCTCGCATCCCTTCAAAACTTCTGGTTCTTTGTGCCATGACTACCCATTGTGCTGGAATGAAATTCCGGATTGGGGACAAGCCTGTGTAAGAAAAAAATTTGACCTCCCAAAGTAAAGCTTGAAAGTCAAACTCCCTTTGACACTGGAACAAGACCACAGCACTAGAAGACAAAATGTTCTCCAAGATCTTCCTTTTTGTGTAAACAAAAAGTGGATCAGTGGGCTCCTTTGATCCTTGTTCCTTAATGAGGCCAAAGATGAAGCGAAGAAAGACATCATATTTTCCTTCTTGGCTCCCAAGTGTCTTGTCCACCAAGTCCACATAAACGTATTCCAAAGGACTTATTGTATCTAATGGCACCACGTCCAGATAAAAGCATGCAAAAGGACTTATTTTATCTAATGTACAATCAGGACCTATTTTACCTAATGTACAATCAGGACTTATTTTACCTAATGTACAATCAGCAGCTAGGAACTCTTGAACACTCAAGTGAGCATAGCGGAACACAGTGGTATTATACAGTCCTTTCTCTTCTCTCAACACAAGTGGACATTCTTTACAGAAAAGTCAGGCTTCCTCAACACTTATCTTCCTCAACATTTCACAGACACACAACATTACATTTACTATATTTAGGGGAGGGCATGGTTTGAATTTGAGCGATTCCCGTCCTTATTTCGATTCTGGTTCCAAATGATTCTCGATTCAGATTATTTTAGGGGGCTGGATCAAAAAGGTTTCCATGGTTTAAAAAAGGGTGTCCAAATTATAAACATCCATTTTCTTAGTAGACCGCAGCACAGAGTAAAATGATTTGACTAGGGGTTCTTTACAACCAGTATCAATATAAAACCTATGAACTAAAAGGTAATGTGGGTGGAACTAACCCAACTGACTTAATATTCATTAATTAATGTTGCACTAGGTCATGAAGAACTGGGACCCATGGTAAGGAAATGCCATTTGGCGAA
Source organism: Phyllopteryx taeniolatus (assembly GCF_024500385.1). Lineage (NCBI taxonomy): Eukaryota > Metazoa > Chordata > Actinopteri > Syngnathiformes > Syngnathidae > Phyllopteryx > Phyllopteryx taeniolatus. Next base: position 6,141,336 of record NC_084505.1, on the reverse strand, counting down.
TGATTGGCAACAAGGTCAAATACCCAATGTGTTGTACTCTCCTAGTACTGAATGTTTTTGTATTCAGGGTGCCGCGGTGGACGAGGGGGTGTTGGAGCATGTGACACTGGCGCGATTCCATGGGTGAGAGATCTCGGACCATGAGGATGCCGAAAAACTGTTGAACTCACTGCTGGACTTAGTGTGGTCCGAGGGGCCTGCCGATGGGGGACTATGTGCATCCGTGACTCCGGTCACGTTCGAGGTAGACCCGACTGCTTTTGTTAACGTGCCGCAGTACCGCTGTAAACAAGAGGCCGCTGAAGGCATCGTGGAGACCCTAGAGGGACTCTGGAAAGCCGGAGTCCTGGAAGAATCAAATTCTCCCTTTAACACTCCTATTTTACCGGTAAAAAAGGCTGACGGCATCAATTACCGGATGGCTCATGATTTGAGACGAATAAATGATATTACTAGAACTCCCTGCGTCCCGGTCCCGGATCCACACCGTTGTTTGGGTGTTCTGGGCACGGAGATGCAATGTTTCTCGGTAATTGATTTGACTAAGGCCTTCTTCTGCATTCCCCTGGCAGAAAAATGCTGGAAATATTTCACGTTCACCTACAAGAATTGTAAGTTACAATATACGCGGGTTCCCCAGGGCTGGAAGCTGTTTGCGAGAGCAATTGGCCGATATGAATTTGCCGGAGGGCTCTCTGTTGATCCAGTACGTCGATGATTTGTTAATTGCAGGTAACTCGGCTGAAACCTGCTTAAAAGCGACACACACTGTGTTGTCCCAACTTGATGACTTGGGTTCAAGTTGTCTAAAAAGAAACTTCAATGTTGCAGATGACAGGTGACGTTCTTGGGGCAGGTGATCTCAGGGAAGGGCTCGACCCTGAGTAACTCACACCGTTCTTCCATTTAGACTTATCCCCGACCGACTAATGTTAAGGAAATGTTTTCTTTTTTGGGCCTTTGCAGCTATTCCCGTGGCTTTATCCATGACTTCGCAGTAATGACACAAGCCTTGCATGATCTAGTTAGGGTTAAAGGCATGCGCAACCTCCATGCTGAATTGGACAGGACAGACAGAAGTGAGAAGTTGTTTACCGACCTTAAGAGAGATTTGGCCGCAGCGACTCACCTAGCTCAGCCTAACTGTGACCTGCCTTTTCATCTAGACGTTTCAGTGACCGAGAGTACAGCCAACGGGGCCTTGTTCCAGAAGATGGGCGGTAACAGACGTGTCTTGCTTTACGTCAGCGCCTCTTTGGACAAAGTAGAAGGGAGACAACCTACTTGTGCTGCATATGCCGCAGCGGTGGCCACATGCATTAATAAGACTGCACACATTGTTATGGGACACCAACATTTTATTCTTACTCATCATGGGGTGACAGCATTCGTGGCCTCAGCGGCGTTCACGATGTCACCATTGCGTCAGCGACGCCTGATGACGACCCTCACCCAACCCCATATTGTATTCCTCCTCTCAGAGATCCATATGGATGACAGTGTTTCCAGTTCTGGCGAACCACACACCTGCCAAGATCAGGTCATGTGGGATTTGAAGGCCCGCCCCGATTTGTCCTCAGCTCCTCTTTCAGGTGGTCGGGTGTTCTTCACCGACTGCTGCTGCTGGAGACATACCTCGGGACCGCTACATGCGGGGACTGCCGTCGTTGAGGCCCTGACCCCAGGAGACGCAAATTCTGACTTCCAAACGCTTTCGTCCACAAATGACTTTGTGAAACCCTCCGCTCAAGCTGCAGAACTGCTGGCCATTAGCAGGGCACTGGAGTTATCTGAAGGTCAGCGTGTTACTATTTATTCTGATTCGGCCTATGTTGTAGGATCCTCGTTTGTTGATTTGGCTGCATGGAGACGACAGGGATTTTTACGTCCACTGGAGACCCAGTGGCCCACGCAGAGCTGATTCAACAACTGAGCAAGGCTGTTGATAGGCCAGTGGAGGTGGCTGTGGTCAAGCGTCCAGGACATGTGAAAGCGAGCACGCTGGTAGGCTAAGAAAGCAGCAGGCTATCAAACGGATGCTGAAGGTAACTATGTTGTCAAACAGCATCAGTTGATCGACTTTCTCCCTGCAGTAACGGTTGATGTGGTGCGCGACCTCCAAGAAGCGGCGCCAGAGGAAGACGAACGTAAGTGGCAAAAGAAAGGTGCTGAGTATGACGAAAAGGAGAAGCTGTGGTTTGGCCCGGCGAGAGGCCCTAGGAGACTGGTGTTACCTACAGGAAAGTTCATGCGGTCAGTGGTTGAGGAAGCACACGTGAGAGTGACAGATGAGAGTTATGTGTCGATGCTGAACAAGCTGCGCTTTTGGTGGCACTCTGATCTTCTGCGTAGGGTAAAAGAGTTTTGTGTTTCTTGTGATATATGTCAGAATTTCAGTGTTGATCCTACAACGAAGAGGGAACTGCAACACACTGAGATGGGCCGATGCCCGAATGATGTGGTGGTAATGGACTACACCGACATGGTAGTCCCAGTCCAAGGAAAAAGGTACCTATTAATGATTGTCGACACTTTTTCTGGATGGCCTGAAACCTATCATTGTGCAAACGAGGACGCACCGTCCGTCATCAAAGCGCTGGTTATTATATCCCGAAACATGGGTTTCAACAAGTAATCAGATCGGACAATGGTACCCATTTTACGGCTAATTCGTTGGCCACGGTCGAATGCATGCTGGGGCTCAAACACAAATTTGGCTCAGTCTACCATCCTCAGTCCCAGGCCGCCCATGTGGACAGGATGAACCGCATGGTCAAACAACGACTGGCGAAAATGTGTCCACACACAGGGCTAATTGGCTCCATGCCCGGCCCCTTGCTTTGTTCTCCATCAGGCAAGCGATTAACCGCCGGACAGGGTTCACCCATTTTGAACTCCTGACCGGCCGCCTGATGCCTGGTCCAGCCTCGGCTTCGCTCCAGCTGGACATGGAACCGCCGAAGGGCAATAAGCCCTACTGGGAGCAACTGTCATCTCGTGTCCTCGCTTTGTGTTTCAGATCCCTCTGTTGCAGATGTCCACGTCAGTGACTCTTCCCTTCCGACTCACGTGTATTTGAAAGTGCTCCAAAGCAAGAGGTCTGAACCACAGTGGACTCGTCCATTTGAGGTAACAGCTCAGACATCTCACGCTGTGTGTCTCTTTGGAAAGGGGGACAAGTGGTAGCACGTGTCACAGACACGCCCTGCGCAGGCCTCTATTGTAGAGTAAGAAAAAAAAAAGAAAAAAAGAGAGGGCCTCTTGTGCCTGGTGACTTTCTGCTGTATTGTGCATGCTGGACGTTTCTTTTTGCGTGCTGTTATTCGCTGAGGTCATTTTTACCTAGTCTACCCAGTTTCATTTATTTTCATTCATTTTTCATTTCTTTCATCTTTATGTATGTATGTATGTATGTATGTATGTATGGACATTGCGTTTTGGTGTTAAATTGATCATTTATCATAGGGGGGAGATATGTACATCCTGTATGTCTGGCCGAAGAAGGTCATAATCACGACTCTGGTGATCTCCCTGATTATAGTTACTAGTATGTATTTCTGAATGCCCTCAAACCAAGAATGAGTGGGAAAGAGAGCCGTGAAGCCAACAGGGGCCCTAGAGTTGAACTACACGCTGGGAGAAAGTACGGTATACCAATTTGATTTGTGTAAGGTGATAGATTGTGTAAACTGGGGCGATCAGGCGGGAAACGACATTTACTTGTGTGCTTTGAGTATAGGACATGGAGCAGCTAACCAGTACACGGTGAACCATAAATTCAGCGCGGACCACCAGGTGGATTTGTGTTACAGGTGTGAGCAGGTGATTATCCACTCGAAACTGGGATACTGGGAACCGATGAATGGTAGGAATTGGCAGTGGAAGGACAGGATCAAACTGGAAAAAGGTAGTATGCACCCGGTAACCCCTGGGGAACGACACCCCGTACTGCTGACCTTGTATAAATATCCCCCCGTTGAAAGAGTGGGGCGAACCAGTGCCAACCTTTACGGTCTTAACCTTGGGAATAGATGCCTCAGGGGCCGACCCCCTAGGACAGATTATGATTAATTGGCTACAACCGACAAAAAAAATAATCTAATCCAATAATGAGAACATTTGCTAATTTAACAGTTTCAAAAAACTCGGATTCTCTGGTTTTTAGACCCTCTAACGCGACGGGATATCCATCCATCCATTTTCTGAGCCACTTCCCCTCACTAGGGTCGCGGGCGTGCTGGAGCCTATCCCAGCTGTCATCGGGCAGGAGGCGGGGTACACCCTGAACTGGTTGGCAGCCAATCGCAGGGCACATACAAACAAACGACCATTCGCACTTGGGATGTGGGAGGAAACCGGAGTGCCCGGAGAAAACCCACGCAGGCACGGGGAGAACATGCAAACTCCACACAGGCGGGGCCGGGGATTGAACCGGGGTCCTCAGAACTGTGAGGCTGACGCTCTAACCAGTCGTCCACCGTGCCGCCGCGACGGGATATGACCTGAATAATGACTTGGTCCAGGGGGTGGTATACCGACGTATGCTACAGGAGGCTAAGGGGCGAGCGGCAGGGATTAATACAGGAAATCTTTGGTTTAAAGAAGTTATTGTGGAAGGTAGGGACGCAGTCAAAATCTATCAAAAAGACTGTCCTTTCTGTGCTACTATGAATAACCTCAATTGGATTGTTAACCCTATGATCCAGGAAAATTTTACTGCTGCTACTGAGTTTGAGTCGACCTGTACCTACCAGCTGATGACTAAAGAATATTTGGAGGGTGATTGCCAGCGCTGGGACCACGTGTATCCTCTAACCAAGGTAAAAGGTGCTCCCCTCTCTGATGTCAAAAATGTCCCGTCCCTAGCTTGCATCTCCCAAAATAAGAGTATGGTACCTTTTGGCCCCAACAACAAACTATCTCGATCAATTGGCCACCTGGATCCACAGTTTCGTAATTTCACACTTTCAATTGACTATTATAAAGCGGCCCGATTGAGAAAGACGAGTTGCGATTGGTGGTGGATGTGTGGTGACTGAAAGCCCAGTGAATGGACAGGCACTTGTGCATTGATTTCTATGATAACCTCCAAGTGACCAAGCCTCTCTCTGAGCAGGAAATCAACCACATGGCGGATTTCACCTGGGAGCGTGACTGGTGGGCTATCTTAACCCGCTCCCGCCGTGTGGTCAGTGGCTTCAACGTGGGTGGAAACGCTTGGGAAGCAGGAGAAGACCCCACCTACCTGGACGCCATTGGAGTTCCCAGAGGTGTCCCGGATGATTATAAAGCTCGCTGTCAAACTTCCGCAGGTCTTGAGAGTATTTTCATATGGGTAACCCCAAATAAAAATGTTGATTTTATTAATTACCATCATTACCAAAATCAAAGACTGGTGAATTTCACCTCCCAATTGGCAGAGGGTGTCCATGAGCAACTATCCGCTAACTCTCTCATGGTATTCCAAAATAAGCTGGTCTTTGATAACTGTTAGCGGAAGAAGGGGGTGCCTGCTCTCGCATCAAGGGTCACTGTTGTATGATTATCCCCAACAATACGGCACCAAACGGAAAGCTCACCAGAGCCATGAAAGGTTTGCAAGCCATGTCTGTTAAACTTAAATCAATGTCTGGAGTGGATGACAACCCATTCCATAGCCTGCTGAACAGGATGTTTGGTAAATGGAAAGGTCTCATGCTGACTTTGGCTACTACCATCCTGGTTGTCATTGCTGTGCTTGCTTTGTGTGGATGTTGTATCATCCTCCTGAGACAAGGATGACACCTTGTCTCAGGAGTCTTATCCTCCGGATTGTCCACAAGGCCTTTGAGGGGAAGGACCCCCACGGCCAATATCAGCTGCTGCCCCTGAAAGAGGACGTGGAGACCATTAGCGCGCTTGCGCCGTTGAACTTCGCGCCTGTATGCTCTCCTTAAGTTTTTGGATATTTGCTATATTTTGTTTGGGCTATATTAAGTATTAGCACGGACTTGGGTCCATATTTAGACGGTGTTGATCTCTGATTAGCAGAGATTAAATGGGGGATTCGTGGGATATGGTTTTGCCCATTAATTGGTTTGTGCTTGAACAGTGGTGCTTTGTTGCAGTGAAGATAAAATGAAGTGAAGATAAGGGTGTGAGGGTGAGCTGCTTGAAAGTTCCCAGTAGGGTGCATGTGGAGGACACAGGAAACATCTGCCGGAGATAACCGTGGATACAAAGCGTTGCTGCAAACCTTATGAGGAAGTGAGAAGTGTTGAGACAGCATCTTGCACCAGCGCCAAACGGCCATCATTCTGCATAGCAACGATGACGTCAATCGACCCTGGACCAACCGGACGAAGACAACTCCACACTTCCTCTTTGAATTTTTTTTATCAGACTGGGTCAGGAACAGATAGTTTTGTTCGGACTACACTATCTCTGCTAAGGCTAAGATAAGGGTAGCTGCTGAACCAGAGCTCTGAAGTATGTATAGACTCCACTGTCAGGAATAAATTGGTTGGCTTTTAACACGTCGTTATAATCGTAGTTCTTTCATGAAAACGAACACGCTTGGAACCTCAAAAGCTAATTGGTGATTTTAAAACACAGGTTCCTTTAAAGCCAAACAGTACAAAATGTTGTATTGAACAATAAGCAGTTGATTTTCCAAGACAAAAGTTTAAACAATCATTCTATATGCTGGATCTATGAGTAAGAGTACAAAGTTGGTAGTATTTTATATTAATATATGATTTTTACACCATTTTTAGGGCTAAATTGGAGACCAAAATTCAAATCGATGGGTGTGGTCCTCTCCAGTTTCTCCGTCCCTGAGACACGCCCCCTGGGTATTTAACCTTTGACTCCTGCCTCTTCTCGCCCTCTTGTCTGTGGCTTCTTGGTTCCTGTCCTTCATGCTGAGGGTTACCTCGGCACGGCTCTTGCCATGCTGCTGCCCCACCCCTCTGTTCTAACACACGGTTCGGCCAACATGAACCTGGGATGGAGACTTGGCTTCCCGGCCTACGTGACTCACCTCTAGGCAATCAGAGCAGCGACTACTAAAAGTATCAGGTGCGCTCCAAGCCAAGCGTGAACGCTCAGAAGTTGCTAGCGGGTCCTACCGAAAGCATGACGAACAACTTCCCTTTTTCTTCTCCTGCCTTTTTGTTTTATTTATCTTCTTCTTCAACCAAACCTGCTCCATTTTCCTCCTGAGATGTGCGGAGAAAGACCATCCCCAAAGACCAGCTGATCTACGGTCGTGAGTAGCACAACAACGGTTGTCAGAATGTACAAGATTAGTACCTAATAAGTCTGGGGAAAATACTATCTTCACAGAAATCCCAACTTTGCTCTCTCTCGCTATGACTCAACCCATTCCACGTGCACATTTTTATTCCAACCACACACAATGTCCTCCTCCCTTTTCGTATACCTAGTTTCTGTCTATTACCATTATTTGTGTTTCTTTTTTGTAGTTAAACCCCTCTGTATTGTTTCCCTGTAGATTTCCCTTTAGATGTAATTTAATTTTCTATAAAATTCCACTTCTTGTTGTGTTTTGTGTGTTTTGAGATATTGAAACCGCTGTAATCGAGAACTCGTACTTCATAACTGCAGCAGCCTTTTTGTAGCAGCAGGTTTTTCGTCACTTTTCCTAAATTGTACACATATAAAAATAGATGTGGTGCCAAAAACAGTTTGATTTTAATGTTAAACGTGTGAAACTAAACCGGAATTGAATGCAGGCATTACCTTCCGACTAATCTCGTTTCCAAATGAATTGCGTTTTTATCCAAAACCCATGTACGCTACACTGTACATAGGAAAATATGCTTTGATTACAAAACTGAAAATGTGATAATTTTCCTCTGATCACTCAATAACCTGTGACATCTGATTCATTGATTTTAAAAAGAAAGAGATAATACATTTCATGAAACCCACACGATGATATCACTCAAACCGTTTCAGAGCACTATTTATTGATAAATGTAACATCAAATGGGAAAAAATGGCATGATAATTCATTTATGTCATCCAAGAGAAAGCAATGCAGGACTGCAGGATTAACCATCCGATGGGGTCTGTAAAAAAGTGGTCTGCACCTTCTCCTACAGTTGGAAAAAAGAGGAAGTTAAGAGAAGCCCAGAAGGAACTGAATCTGCCTGAGCACTCCTTGAAGACGGAGTTGGGGATCTCAACATGCCATGATCAGCAGGGTGCTTGAGCAGCAGCAGGCCATTGCCCAGGTCCTCTCCAATGAACGAAAAAAACAGACATCGGACCCTCATATAGTAGGACACTGGCGTACTAGAGGCCATCAACAAGTCACTAAGCCCTTTAGTTGAGTTTACAGATGTACTCACTGGGGAGCAATATGTGAATGTGAAGCCAACTCTCCACCTCTTCCGCACATCCATACTAGCAGTATGACCTCTCGAAGAGCATCAAGCAGATCATCATGGGTTACCTCAATGAGAAATATGATGACTACAGTTCATCAGGGGACTACAGATGAAAACTAGCCTTCTGGCTAATTCTGGCTTTTTTAACCATGTGTACTTCATGTGTTTTATGAAATTGCATTGTCCCCTTTCAAAAATAAACTGAACTGAACCCAAAAACTCAAGAACTCCTTGACATGACTTGTGCTGTGGACCCAAGATTTTAATTGAAATATGTGGCTGAAGAGAATCAGGAATCAATAGAAGCCAGACTAACATCTGAAATGAAGACCATCATGGTATTTTTTCTGCTGCTACTACTACTAATAGTAGAAGAAAATGAAAATGAAGAGCTGGAGCAGCTTCTTCATAGACGCAAAAGACAGCTCCTGGTCCATCTCCTCTTCAATCAGACCAAGCCATAGCTTTTGAGCTTCAAACCTATCTTCAGGAAAAGGCCACTTAACACTGAGGCTGACCCACTTGAGTGGTGGAGAGCGTCACAGGCTCTCTACCCACTGCTCTCCCAAATGGCGAGGAAACATCTGCGCATCCCTGCTACAAGTGCTGCATCAGAGCAGGTTTTTAGCACAGGCGGAAATATCGCCACCTGCCTACATTCATCACTGAAGCCAGCCAAAGTGAACATATCGGTGTTCCTCAGCAAAAATATTAGTTTGTACGAAGCAAACTGCAGGGGTACGGAGGCAGACTTATGTGGCCAACCCTTTATTTTTTAAAAAAGGTTATTAAAAAGCCTTCAAGAAGTACTTTGTTTTTAGCCTGTTTTATTATTGTTTTTTTTGGTATGTTGCAAAATTAGGATGTTTCCCAATCCCCTTTTTTTTTTGTTTAAAAATGTTTTGGGAGAAGTTTTTGGCCATGTTTTTGCATGTTTGACAAGAGTGTATGTAAATTGGTTATTTATTTTTGTTTTTTATTGCCATTTATTTTAATTGTTGTTCTTTTAAGTTATATTTAAAGTAGAGTTTTGGGAGTTGAATAAATACCAAGTTTTGAAATCGATGCATAAACGTGCTTATTAATCATGATTTCAGGATCAATCAAAAATCATTGTGATTACGATTTTTTTTCCCCCCATAATCGCCCAGTCCTACTTGTCAGGGACTTCATCTCTCCTCTCATCTTGTGTCTTTTCTTTTATAGAAAAGCATACAAGAAGTCACATCTCTGGACAAACGTATTAAATGTAATGTAAACTGCAAGTAGATAGGAAATGTAACACTTTGATTTCTGAGTTGCAATTGTTAAGGATATTTCTCCAAACTCAATAAATGTTATACACTCCCCAAACTCTAGTAGCCTATACAAACATATTAACCAAACTCTGAGCTGATCACAAAGCTATATATATATATATATATATATAAATATAAAATAAACACATTTTGAATGGAGCCCGCAAATTGCTGTCAAACCTCGCGGCAAAATCTGAAGCCGCGAAGGCTTGAAGGTCACATGGTCCGGCCGCGTCATCATTTTCGGCTCCTCCCCTAAACATAAGCATTTATTTGGCTTTTTTTTTTTTAAGCGGTCTTCGCTGCGCGTTACCGTAATGCAGAGTATAAACAGATATTGAACATTTATGTGGAGGTGAAGGCTGGCTTGACTTCGTATTTTTTTTATTTTTATTATTTGTTTTGTCTTGCGGTATCAGTCTAGAATGTTTATAACTCAGTTGACACAAAGTTAAAGTGTGTATATATATATATATTCAATTTGCATGACACTGACAATTTCTAACGCAGTAATGTTTGTTTTGAACAGTAGCAAAATGCAAAGTGCAGAGCTGTGTCTCTTTTTCACAGGCTTGTGTATACGACAGAAGAGCGCGAGGTGTACCTGACAGTTTGTAGAAGGGAGCAGAAAACTTGCATTTCACTTACTAGCAGTGCTGTGGCCATCACCTCCCTTCTCCGGTCCAACAAGTCAGAAAGATACGCACCATCAAAAGCTTCACAGGCATAAAGGCCGTTGCACTTCCTTCCTAGTCATCGCCATAGACGTCGGGTATAATAGAACACGCCTTGAGGGGGTTGCCTTGGTTCAGCATAACCGCCATATTGGATGTGTCACACCTGCTCCACAAAACCCTGCAAATCAATGGACTGATCTACAAAGTGCACAAAATGACCTAAAAATCAATGGACTGGTCTACAAAGTGCACAAAATGACCTAACACTGTGGTGACAAAAAAGTGAGAAGTGAACGAAATCTGAGACCGGGACGTAACCAGCAGCTATCCAGGCGTTTGAGAGTTCCACAGCCAAAGAGAAGAAGTATACTTACGGGAGTACTGATGTTAAGTGTAAACTTTGTGCTGTTATGAGCCTCCGTGACTGTGTTAATAAATTACTAAATGTGGAAATCAAAGTCTCTCAATCTGTCAGTCACTCAACCAATCTTCAAAGATATCATGTATAATTGTTCAGATGCAGAGTGCAAATATTGCACTCAAGTACAGTTACTTTAGAATAATATGACTCAAGTAAAAGTAAAAAGGGGTCCTCCAAATAATTACTTAAGAGTACGAAAAATACTCAAGTACTGAGTAACTCGTGAGCGACTCCTGATTTTTCGGATGAACGTCAAATTAATTACAAAAATAGATACATAAATAACTAGATAAATAAAATAATGTGCAAATTCAGATATTGCAGAACAATATCACTTCATCTAAAACATAATCAATAAAATCTTTATAAAATAAAAAAAACTAAATAATCTTTTATAAAAAAAAACAAATTAAGCCAAATTCAGCTTCAAGAAATTATCTTATACAATTTTGTTTCCACTTGATAAACAGCACAATAGGCCCACCGGGCAGATTACAAAAACAGGAACAAGGCTGAAACGAATATTAAAAGTCTACACACCCCTGTTTAAATGCCAGGTTTCTGTGATGTAAAATAATTTAGACCAAAATAAATCATTTAAAAACGTTTTCCACTCTTAATTTGACCGAGAATTCAATTGGTTTATTTATGTATCTTTTTAAGACGGGAGGTGAAATAAACAACTGAAATAATCTTGCATGTGATTGACTTGGACTTGACGTTTAACTTGCTGCCTTCTTGGCCAGGGCACCGTTGCAAAAGAGACGTTTTATTTTAACTGGTCTTTCACCTGGATAAATAAAGTTTTAAAACAAACAAACTAACTAAATAAGCAAATAAAGAAAGCTGTGTGCGTGTGCATGTGAAGGTACACCAAAAGATGCATGTTTTACAGTTACTCTGACAATTACAATTTATCCAAAATGTTACTTGACTAAATGTAACACTAATCCTACTACATATAGTATTTATAAAGTGTATATAGCCATTTAAAACATAAGTGAGATTAATAATCTCTTACAAGAGTATCATATCGTCAAACATTCAATAATAGATTGCGTGGAATTACCTTTCAAGGTGGGAGAAATCGTTTTTTGGATGTGTGATCTATTCCCCTACTCAAGCTAGCTCCCAAATAACAACAATAATAACTAAACCCATTCCATTCAACTAATGTGGTCGAGTTTTGGTGCAGTGTGTGAATAAGTTTTCGAACTAACTTTGGGCTTCTAAGGGGACAGTCAGTATCGTCACATAAGCTTGAGATAGTTTTGACGTGCAGAGGAGGAACATTGAATATAAGATGTGAACGTATGTATTTTGACAGAATGGTTGGAATGGCATATATGGTAAATTTAGGTGCCTCTTTAACCCTTAATTTTGTATTCAACCATGATTATTTTGGATTTTGGCGGTTGGTACGATCCCATATGTGCCAAAATGGTGTTAAAAGCAGGTGGACACCTCAGGGAGTAAAGGAAAGTTTTATTTGAATGACAGTCAACTTTACACTGACTAGCAGTCAAGGATTCCTCACAGAAAATGGATGAAGGTAAACAAATACACAAAAAAGGGGCAATTAACTAAAATGAGAAAGGGAAAAAAAAGGAAATGGATGGTTAGTGACAAAAAGGACAGCAGAACCAATGAGAGGAACTAACAAACTATAGTGCATACTGTACATACACATGAGACAAGACAGTTACATGGCTGCAAAACATAACAAAGAATAACCCTTAACCTGTGCATCCATTTTCTACCATTAATACTGTTCAGGGTCGTGGGTGAGCTGGAACCTATGCCAATTTACTTTTGACAAGAGTAAAAAATATCAACTATCACATACTATGTGGCGTAATATACCACATTTACTCAATACAATATTTCAATACTCGTAGAAACCACTTTTAGAACAATTGGAGCCTCATGTTGTCTTTGTTATGATGCTTACGACTGCTTAATACTTCTTTGCATTGGCCTCTCGAGCATGCCATGAAATTTTAGGTCACCTCCGTGAACAAAGCCTTTGTTTCGAACTTTTTCCATTTCGAAATAATGGAGACCATTGTGCAACAATGCTGCAGAAATGTTTCGTCATCTGGAAATGTATTGGAGTTCTTGGGGAGGTGGGCAAAAACAGTTCTGCATACGTGGGGGTCGGTGGGTCTTGGCGTTCTCCTCCTGGTGGCCAGTTTTGGGCCGTTTCAGTGGGAGGGGGGGGGGGGGGGGGGTGCCATGTAGCCATCCTAGGGTGGGCCCCTGTGCCTGCCCACCCCTGGGGGGGTTGGGGTCAACCATTCCCATGGCACAGCAATTCCAGGACACCTCTGACGTTTATTGCGAATGCGAGACTGTGTCAATTCACTCGCATGTGTCCGCAGAAGCACACCCCTGGGATTTATTTGCTTGGTATGGGGCTACTCCTTAATTGCTAATAAACAACTCGTATGACCTTCTTGCGATGTCCCCTCACTTGCACTCCGTTTCTACAGTACAGACGTTTCGAATGACATAGCCACTCCTACCACACTCCAGTTGCACAGCCAGGTCCACTTCCTTTGTGCTGATCTCTTGCCCTTATGTCCCTGTCCAGTCCTATCCAAGATTGTTCTGTTCTTCCCTCACAGGGTGTCGCACCAGTGTCCTGTATAAAACTTTAATCTAATGAGACATTGTATTATGCATATAATGCTTTGTTTTTCTTACTGCTAGTGTGCTGTCATTTCTTGTTTTTGTTTTTTTGTTTTTTTGTCTTTGTGACTGAAATTTTCAATAAATATACATCTTAATACAAAGAACTACAGTGGCAGTAGAAAAAAAATCCACTGCTGCCAGGTAAAACTGGTTCGGCATAAAAGGGAGACAGATCCTCGTCCTCGCAGTGGAACGGGATCTGGTTTAAAAAAAAAAAAAAAAAAAAGTCCAGTGCGGAAATATTAATAAGACACGTCTTTCCCACTTAGAGATAATTGCGATATAAAATGAAAACATTTGAATATAAAAAAAATTGATCATAGTAATAGAAGTCGCAATTGACCAGCAATTGCAGAGAAGCAAGAGTGAAACATTAATAGTTCCAAAAGTTCATTCAACTTGATGGTGTTTTATGTGGTTCATTTTCATTTAATCTAGCTCATCACTTGGTGACATCTGAATGCTTGCAGTTGCATACACTAGTTTACATTTCCTTTTGAAGGCAGATTGGGATTACAGCAGTTAATTACATAAAATGCATATAATGTCATTGCTGCTTTTAGACTGTGTGCATATCCCACAGTCTATTTAAAAAATAAAAAATAAACTTTCTTCTGCATCTCAAACTTACAAATTTCCTCCAAATCAACACATCGCACAACCTCTTATTACTTCTTTAACGTACAGTATTTTTGCTGACATGATGCCTTGAGCAAATTTATTAGCATCTATCCATTGCTTTTCCATACCGCTTAGCCTCACTAGGATTGCGGGCAGGCTGGAGCCTATCCCAGCTATCTTCGGGCGAGAACATATAAACAAACAACCATTCCCCACTAACACCGAAAGGCAATTTATTCTTTCAACCTACCATGCATGTTTTTTGGATGTGGGAGGAATCCGGAGTACGCGGAGGAGAAAACCCCATGCAGGCACGGGGAGAACATGCAAACTCCACACAGGTGGGGCCGGGGATTGAACCCAGATCCTCAGAACTGTGAGGCTGACGCTCTAACCAGTCGTCCACCGTGCCGCATTTATTAGCATTACTGAAATAAAATTTTAAGGGCTCACTATGACTCTTGCAACACTTTCCAGAGTCCAACCTCCCACTTGGCTGCTCCATTAAAACGCATCATATCAGTCAAGCTCCATTAAGCAGCAAAATGCTTGAAATGCAAAAATCAGTGATTGTATTCAAGTGCTACCAGTTGGAAATATTCCCTCATTGCTCCATTTGATCATTAAAAGATGCAGGCAGGTATGCAAACGTTTAAATTAGGCACCCTCCTGTAGACAAAATGGAAGGTCTTAGCCCGGGGTCGGCTGTGAAGCTCAGCTTTGATTTGTTGAGGGTGTGTGTCAGGGGCCAGTTGCTGACAGGTGTCCTCGGTGTCCAGAAAGAGCGCGTAATTGTCAGGCTCTGAAACCTTGAATTTGTGAGCACAAAGTAAGCAGACCTCTTCCGTCGTGGTGTATGAATGGACGATTAAGGTTTTAGCTGTGCAGCCTGTATCCACATCTTGCAGGGCTAACCGTAGATAGTTCTAATGGAGAAGAACAAAAATGTTGTATTATGACTTATGAACAGGAAAGTCAAGCAAGCAGGCAGAAAAGTACACAGGCTGGCATGTACGTTTTAACTGCTCATATAGAATTTAGTTGTAAATGGAAACAGATTCTGATCTGAAATCTGATGTGCTCTATATTAGTGAGAACTACAGGTTCTCTACAGGTGGATATACATTTTGGGCCATACCTTTCTAATAAAACCTTTGTGCTACACACTTAGTCCCCCCTCCTCAGTCACTTTGGATAACTATTTGCTTTCAAATATGTGACAACAGTTTGGAGAAGGCACACAAATTATTGGTGGAATATACAAGAAAAGTAATTAATAAACCACCAGAGCCACAGCGCCCTGATTTACAAGTGCATACGTTTACTTTTGTATTTCCCCCCTTGCTGATTTCGGATTTTTAAGCATATTTATCACACTTAAAAGACAACCCAAGTGAATATAAAATGCAGTGGCTAAATGATGATTTTATTTATTAACAGAAAGAATCCAAACCCATCTGGCCCTGTATGACAACGTAATTGCCTCCCTGAACCTAATAACTAAGGTTTTGCCAACCTTGGCAGCAATAACTGAAATCAAGTGTGTGTGAAAAATGGTGATGAGTCTTTTGCGTCGCTGTGCAAGAATTTTGGCCCATTATTATTGGCAGAATTATTTTAATTCAGACATCTCAGTTGATTTAAGTTTGACTTGATCATTCCAAAACCTCCTTTATTATAATTATTATTATTATTATTATTATTCATCTTCCATACCGCTTATCCTCACTAAGGTCACAGGCGTGCTGGAGCCTATCCCAGCTATCTTTGGGCGAGAGGCGGGGTACACCCTGAACTGGTCGCTAGCTAATCGCAGGGCACATAGAAACAAACAACCATTCGGACTCACATTCACACCTACGGGTAATTTAGAGTCTTCAATTAACCTATCATGGATGTTTTTGGGATGTAGGAGGAAACCGGAGTACCCATAGAAAACCCACGCAGGCAAGGGGAGAAGAAGCAAACTCCACACAGGCGAGGCCAGATTTGAACCCGGGTCCTCAGAACTGTGAGGCGGATGTGCTAACCAGTCGGCCACCTATTATTATTATTATAATTAGTAGTAGTAGTAGTAGTAGTAGTAGTAGTATTTTAGCCATTCAGAGGTGGATTTTCTGGTTTGTTTTGTCATTTGTCATTGTCCTGCTGCATAACCTAAGATGGCTGATGGCCGGACGTTTACCTGCAGGATGATCTGGTAGAAAGAAGAGTTCATTGTTGCATTAATTACAGCAAGTTGTCCAGGTCGTGAAATAACTAAGCAGCCCCAACCATCACACTGCCACCACCATGTTTGACTGTTGCCATGATGTTCTACATATGTGGACAAAACTGTTGGTACCCCTCTGTTAATGAAAGAAAAACCCACAGTGGTCCCTGAAATAACTTGAATCTGACAAAAGTTATCATACAGTAAATACAAATTTAATTAAAACTAACCAATGAAAATCAGACATTGCTTTTGAATTGTGGTTCAACAGAATTATTTTTAAAAAACAAGCTCATGAAACAGGCCTGGACAAAAATGGTACCCTTGACTTAATAATTTGTTGCACAACCTTTTGAGGCAATCGCTGCAATCAAAACATTTTCTAACTTTCACTGAAACTTGTGCACCTCTCAGCAGGTATAGGGGGCAAAAATGTATTTATTTAGCTACCAATTGTGCAAGTTCAGAAAAAAAAAATCCAGAAATCACTGTCTGATTTTTAAAGAATGTATGAGCAAATTATGGTGGAAAATAAGTATTTGGTCACCTACAAACAAAGAAGGTTTCTGGCTCTCACAGACCTGTAACTTCTTCTTTAAGAGGCTCCTCTGTCCTCCACTCGTTACCTGTATTAATGGCAACAGTTTGACCTCGTTATCAGTATGAAAGACACCTGTCCACAACCTCAAACAGTCACACTCCAAAATCCATGATGGCCAAGACCAAAGAGCTGTCAAAGGACACCAGAAACAAAATTGTAGACCTGCACCAGGCTGGGAGGACTGAATCTGCAATAGGTAAGCAGCTTGGTGTGAAGAATTCAACTGTGGGCGCAATTATTAGAAAATGGAAGACATACAAGACCACTGATAATCTCCCTTGATCTGGGGCTCCACGCACGATCTTGCCCCGTGGGGTCAAAATTATTACAACAACGGTGAGAAAAAATCCCAGAACCACACGAAGGGACCTAGGGAATGACATGTAGAGAGCTGGGAAGAAAGTAACAAGTTCTACCATCAGTAACACACTATGCCGCCAGGGACTCAAATCCTGCAGTGCCAGATGTGTCCCCCTGCTTAAGCCAGTACATGTCCAGGCCCGTCTGAAGTTTGCTAAAGAGCATTTGGATGATCCAGAAGAGGATTGGGAGAATGTCATATGGTCAGATGAAACCAAAATAGAACTTTTGGGTAAAAATTCAACTTGTCGTGTTTGGAAGAGAAAGAATGCTGAGTTGCATCCAAAGAACACCATACCTACTGTGAAACATGGGGGTGGAAACATCACGCTTTGACGAGTGATCTGTGTAAAGGAAAGAATGAAAGGGGCCATGTATCGTGAGATTTTGAGTGAAAACCTCCTTCCATCAGCAAGGGCATTGAAGATGAAATATGGCTGGGTCTTACAGCATGACAATCCCAAACACACAGCCCGGGCAACGGAGGAGTAGCTTCGTAAGAAGCATTCCAAGGACCTGGAGTGGCCTAGGCAGTCTCCAGAGCTCAACCCCATAGAAAATCTTTGGAGGGAGTTGAAAATCTGTATTGCCCAGTGACAGCCCGAAAACATCACTGCTCTAGAGATCTGCATGGAGGAATGGGCCAAAATATCAGCAACAGTATGTGAAAACCTTGTGAGGACTTACAGAAAACGTTTAACCTCTGTCATTGCCAACAAAGGGTATATAACAAGGTATAGAGATGATCTTTTGTTATTGACCAAATATTTATTTTCCACCATAATTTGCAAATAAATTATTTCAAAATCAGAAAATGTGATTTTCTGGATTTGTTTTTTTCCCCCCTCATTTATTCTCTCATAGGTGAGGTATACCTATGATGAAAATTACAGGCCTCTCGCACCTTTTTTAAGTGGGAGAACGTGCACAATTGGTGGCTGACTAAACACCTTTTTTGCCCCACTGTATTTTGGCCCACTCTTCATGAACAAAGTGCTCCAGTTGTCTCAGGTTTGAAAGGTGCTTTCTCCAGATGGAATGTTTCAGCTCCTTCCACAAATGTTCAATAGGAATTAGATCAGGGCTCATAGAAAGCCACCTCAGAATAGTCCGCTGTTTTGCTCTTAGCCATTCTTGGGTGTTTTTAGCTGTGTGTTTTGGTTCATTATCTTCCGACCTGTGACAGAGACCAAGCTTTCTGACAATGGGGAGCACATTCCTTCTCTACCTTAGAATGCCTTGACAGTCTTGAGATTTCATTGTACCCTGAACAGATTCAAGACATCCTGTGCCAAATGCAGTAAGGGAGGTTGGCTTCACTCCCGTGGATCTTAAATTTCTGAATATGTAATACTGTAGTCATATGAAGATCAAGCTGCTAGGAGATGGTCTTATAGCCTTTACCTTTATCGTGCTTCCATCCATCCATTTTCTACCGCTCATCGGAGGTCGGGTCGCGGGGCAGTAGCTTTAGCAGGTACGCCCAGACTTCCCTCAGCCACTTCATCCAGCTCTTCCGGGGGGATCCCGAGGCGTTCCCAGGACAGCCGAAGGACGTAGTCTCTCCAGCGTGTCCTGTGTCGTCCCCGGGGTCTCCTCCCGGTGGGACGTGCCCGGAACACCTCACCAGGGAGGCGTCCAGGAGGCATCCGAATCAGAAGCCCTAGCCACCTCATTTGGCTCCTCTCGATGTGGAGGAGCAGCGGCACTACTCTGAGATCCTCCCGGATGACCGAGCTTCTCACCCTATCTCTAAGGGAGAGCCTGGAGACCCTGCGCAGGAAACTCATTTATCGATCGATACAAAGTCCGCATCACTGCAGACGCTGCACTGATCCGCCTGTTGATCTCCCGTTCCATTCTTCACTCGTGAACAAGACCCCAAGATACTTGAACTGCTCCACTTGGGGCAGGATCTCATCCCCGACCTGGAGAGGGCACGCCACCCTTTTCCGATTGAGGACCATGGTCTCAGATTTGGAAGTACTGATTCACAGTCAGCTGCGAACTGCTCCAGTGAGAGTTGGAGCTCACAGCTTGATGAAGCCAACAGAACCACATCATTTGCAAAAAGCAGAGATGCAATCCAGAATCGGTGACAAAGGGCAGCCTTGGTGGAGTCCAACCCTCACAGGAAACGAGTCCGACTTACAGCCGGATATGCGGACCAAACACTGACTCCGGTCGTACAGGGACCGAACAGCCCGTATCAGGGGGTTCGGTACCCCATACTCCCGAAGCACCCCCCACAAGACCCCCCGAGGGACACGGTCAAACGCATTCTACAAGTCCACAAAACACATGTAGACTGGTTGGGCGAACTCCCATGCACCCTCGAGGACCCTGCCGAGGGTGTGGAGCTGTTCCACTGTTCCACGGCCAGGACGAAAACTACACTGCCCATCCTGAATCTAAGATTCGGCTTCCCGACGGACCCTCCTCTCCAGCACCAGGGAGGCTGAGGAGTGTGATCCCCCTGTAGTTGGAACACACCCTTCGGTCCCCATTCTTAAAAAGGGGGACCACCACCCCAGTTTGCCAATCCAGAGGCACTGTCCCCGATGTCCACGCAATGTTGCAGAGGCGTGTCAACTAGGACAGCCCCACAACATCCAGAGCCTTGAGGAACTCCGGACGAATCTCATCCACCCCCGGGGCCTTGCCACCGAGGAGCTTTTTAACCACCTCGGTGACCTCAACCCCAGAGATAGTGAGAGCCCGCCTCAGAGAACCCAGACTCTGCTTCCTCATGGCAATGCGTGTCGGTGGAATTGAGGAGGTCTTCAAAGTATTCTCCCCACCGACTCACAACGTCCCGAGTCGAGGTCACCAGCGCCCCATCCCCACTATACACAGTGTTGATGGTGCACTGCTTCCCCCTCCTGAGACGCCGGATGTTGGACCAGAATTTCCTTGAAGCCATCCAGAAGTCTTTCTCCATGGCCTCACCGAACTCCTCCCATGCCCGAGTTTTTGCTTCAGCGACCACCAAAGCTGCATTCCGCTTGGCCAGCCGGTACCCATCAGCTGCCTCAGGAGTCCCACAGGCCAAAAAGGCCCGATAGGGCTCCTTCTTCAGCTTGACGGCGTCCCTCACCGTTGGTGTCCACCAACGGGTTTGGGGATTGCCGCCACGACAGGCACCGACCACCTTACGGCCACAGCTCCGGTCGGCCGCCTCAGCAATGGAGGCACGGAACATGGTCCACTCGGACTCGATTTCCCCCGCCTACCCCGGAACATGAACAAAGTTCTGACGGAGGTGGGAGTTGAAACTCCTTCTGACAGGGGATTCTGCCAGACGTTCCCAGCAGACCCTCACAATACGTTTGGGCCTGCCACGTCGGACCAGCATCTTCCCCCACCATCGGAGCCCACTCACCACCAGGTGGTGATCAGTTGACAGCTCCGCCCCTCTCTTCACCTGAGTGTCCAAGACATCCGGCCGCAAGTCCGACGACATGACCACAAAGTCGATCATCGAACTGCGACCTAGGGTGTTCCTGGTGCCAAGTGCACCTGTGGACACCCTTATGCTTGAACATGGTGTTCGTTATTGACAATCCGTTATTGGGGCCGTTCCTCCCAATCACGCCCTTCCAGGTCTCACTGTCATTGCCCACGTGAGCATTGAAGAACCCCCAGCAGAACGATGGAGTCCCCAGCGGGAGCACTCTCCAGCACCCCCTCCAAGGACTCCAAAAAGGGTGGGAACTGAATTGCTTTTTGGGTGCATAGGCACAAACAACACTCAGGTCCTGTCCCCCCCACCCGAAAGAGGCTACCCTCTCGTCCACCGGCATGAACCCCAACGTAACGTGCTTGTCTATAATTTTCTTTCTTATCTCCTGAGACAACACTCTCCTTAGCTTCCTCTGGTCCCAGTTTAGTGTGGTACACACGATCTCACCAAACAACAGAGTGATTACTTGTCATCCTTTAAATAGGCCGACTGAGTGATTACAAGTTTGAAGACACTTGTGATAATATTTAGAGGACGCACCTTTTTTGAAGAAGTCCATAAAGTCAAATTATTTTCAATCTTTTCTAGGGGTATCATTATTTTTGTCCATGCCTGTTTCATTAGTTAAAATAATTATGTTGAACCACAATTCAAAAGCAATGTCTGTTTGTCATTGGCTAATTTTCATTACATTTTTATTTATTATTGCTTTTGGCAGGTTCAAGTTCTTTGTGTGACCACTGTGTTGTTGTTTTCCTAAACAGAGGAGTTTCAACAATTTTGTCCACGTGTGTATTTATATTTATTTTTAAGCCAGATGTAATGAACCGCAAACCTTCCAAAAACTTCAACTTTTGTCTTGTCAGTCCACTGAATATTAATGAATATCCAAAAGTGTTAGTGATTATTAAAATGTTTCTTGCCAAATGTGAGACGAGCCCTTGTTTTTTTGTGTTTTTTTTTTCTTTTTATCATCAATGGTTTTCACCTTGGAACTCTCCCACAGATGCTATTGTTACTCAGTGTCATTCTTATGGTTGAGTAATGACCTTAACTTGACCTTCACCCTTGAGGCATCCAGTTCTTTGGATATTTGTTTCTCATCTGTTCTGGAATTTCCTCGGATTGTGGCATGATACATTTTCTTTAAGACCTTCTAGTCTACTTCACTTTGTCTGACAAGTTATATTTAAGTAATTACTTAATTCAACATATCTGGTGGTAATCAGGGCATTGTGTGGCCAATGAAATTTCTCTCATCTTTCCAAAAACTGTGGTTAATCACAGGTAAGTCATAATTTAACAATTATTCATGTAGGGCCAGCTACTGTAGTCTTGGATTTTTTTCCCGCATAAAGGACTTTGCTTTGGGACACAGTTATGCTGGAATATAGTGCAGTGAAAACATATTTGCCCCCTTCCTGATGTCATCAAGCTAATTTGAATATCTCACAACCCAAGTAAATTCAAAATGCAGTTTCTAAATGATGATTTTATTTATTAATGCATGTGTGGATGCTTGTGGTGCAGAGGAACTTGGGGTAGAAAACCCCTAAGGAAACCCCCAGTCAAACACCTTTGGAACTAGAACTGTTCTAAGATTTTACATTTCCATGGACATTAGACACACTTATAAATCTTGTAGAGCGTCTTCCCAGGTGAGCGCAATTTGTTGTACAATTAGGTGGGGACAGGTTAGAAGTTTCTTCAATTTCCAGTCTTGCATATGTATGGGTTGTTATGACCTGTTCCGATACTTTTGTCCATAAAGGTTTTTTTTTTGTTTAGTTTTTTTTTTTTTTTACCAACCACATCATTCAAGGAGAGAAAAAAATACAACTCTACTTGAAATTGGTACAACTCACAGCCTGGGATCAGGTCAGGTGTGCTACCTGAAAGTCATCCACAGTGGGTGCTGAACGCTGGGCAGTGCGTCGGCGGTGCCATTGATGTAGAGTGTTTCTGGCCTCAGAGCTCAGCACCCTTGCTGCTTGCTCCTCCTGAAAATTCTTGATGAGGGCCATAGCTCCATAGGCACTGGTCAGGTAGTAACCTTCTAGGATAGAAAAGGTAAAACATATTAACATTATATGAAAGATTGGGAAAGATAGCATAATTAAGTTTGTTTGACATAGATGGGTCATTACAATACAGTATTACAAATAAACCATTGTAATTGATTGACACTAGTTCCAAACGTGCATAAAATGCTACATTATATCCACAGAGCATTTCTCTGTTACTGTAAGTAATGAAATATGCTCTCATTCCGTCACTGATGGTGTAGTGCAGTGCTTCTCAAATAGTGGGGCGCGACCGGGTCACGTTGCGATGCCAGGGCGTGTGAGACCCTGAAGAACACGATTTGCCGTGCCAGAAAAAAGTGTAATTGCACATCCACTGCAGTAGATGGCAGTCTTTATCTCTTTCTTTTTTATTTTCTTCAATGTTTATAAGGATTAGATTAGATTATCCTTTATATACAATGTTATATAGAGGTGTACCCGCGGGGGCTGTGGGTGGGGAAATTATTTTCTTATTCCTGGGGGGGGGGGGGGGGGTCGTAAAAGAAAACAATTGAGAAGCACTGGTGTAGTGGTACACTCGCCTGACTTTGGTGTGGGCAGCCTGGGTTCAGTTCCCACTCAGTGACGGTGTGAATGTGAGTGCGAATGGTTGTCCGTGTCTATATGTGCCCTGCGACTGACTGGCGACCAGTTCAGGGTGTAGCCCGCCTTTTGCCCGAAGTCAGCTGGGATAGGCTCCAGCGCCCCGCGACCCTAACCAGGATAAGCGGTGTTGAAAATGGATGGATGGATGCGCTCATTCCACCATGGGTACGAGGTGGTATTCATACTACAGCTATTTTCCAGCTAATCTACTGAAGAAAGGGAGACTTGTTGGCGGACATTCAGGAAGGGTTAGAACTTTTTCCTCTGAACCTGTTCCAGCCCATTCAAGACAAACAGATTGGAATTTCCTCCTCTCTGACTACTCCAGTCCTGCTGCTTGGTAACGCTAACAGGGTTTCACGGATATTTCAGGTGAACAACCTTAAAATAGTTTACAGCAGCCATTATAGGGACATCATATTGGAATGTTGTGTTTATAATTAAAGATGAAATATTGGAGAATTGGGCCATTAAGAGTCTTCAACTAATCTACCATGCATGTTTATGGAATGTTGGAGAAGCCAGAGTACCTGGGAAAGCGAGAGAGAGAGAGAAGGGGACGCTCCCTATCACACACCTGACAAGCACCATGTGAGTCTTTTCCATATAATTTGATCAAAAATGATAAAGATGTGGCCCACTGAATTTCCTTTTTAAAATCAATAAATCTTTACTGATATGAGTATTTGAATTATTGACAATCGCTATCCAACAAAAGTTTATAATTGTTTCTAATATTTTTCAAACTTTTAATGCCAAAATGTCTCTACCGTTAAGTGTCTGAAATGAAGTTTCATGAGTTGCAACATGTTTTCTGACGATGATAATTCCATTTTTGTATATATAGGATTTTTCTCCTATTGCTTAATATGCCTTTTCCGTGAAAACTAACACATATGCATCTTAACTGTCCTCACCGCTCCTTTTTTAGTTCTTTTACAAACGATCCTTCTTTGTCATTCAAGCTGTCTTTACTGGCAATGACACTGCAAAGGCTTGTTGCAATACACCAACAGGCATTTGTGAGCTGACATTTTGCATTCACACAATAGCAGACAGCAAAATAAAGATATGAAAAATATGTATGAATTTGTGAACGTGTTGGAACTATTGCATGGCTTTACCGGTATTACAACTGTATATAGTGTGTCATGGGTTAATGAGTAGTTAGGGACATTTATGCAGAGTTTGAAGGGCAACACGTAAATCGCGCAACTCACGTTTTTTTTTTTTTTTTTTTTACAAAACGGTGACTTTACCGTTAGGCACGTTTGTCTTTACCGTTATAAAAGGGAGCGTATTTCAGTGGTGCACCACCATTTGCCTTTACGATTAATGCCTAAAATTCGAACTCATCGATACCCTTTTGGAAATAGGACTTCAAGCTTGGCTGTTTCAGCATGGGAGAGATTTAGTCATATGAAACCAAGGCGGCATAAAAAAATGCTAAATTCGATTTTTTTGGTGTGTGTGTGTGTCTTTACCCTCATTGATCAAATTATATGAAAATGGCCCATATATTAATTTTAAAGCAGTACCTTCTCCTTGAAGAAGCGATGGATCCAGCAGCTCCATCATGTACTGGATGTCTATATCCAACTGAGGCATGTCACACTGGGCTACCACATACGTCAACATGGGCAGGAAGTCATCAGCGCCATACATCCTCCCTGGAAGGAAGCAGACTTGTAGGTATGTGTGGTGTGAACACAGGTCAGGGAGGGAGCCACAGACTTTGAGGCTACACATTTACTCTGAAACTGAGCAATACTCATTTTCACAATGTGTTTAATCTTTCTGTTTCCATGCACACATTCATTTTAAAATCCAAATTGTCTCGATACCTGAGTTGTCCTGCATGATGGTGTAGATGAGCTTGCACACACGTAACAGCAGTGACACCTTTTTCTCAGGTGAGTACATCTTCCTCATGTTAAGGAACTTATGACGGATCTTCTCAATAGCCACGGCGTCAGGGGGTACTGCACCATCCACTCCCAGCTCCTGGGGCCTCTTGGACTTTGCCAAAGCCAAGTTCTCTCTCATCCGATGCCAATCTCCACTGTTCACCTAAGCAGAAAAAATAATAATAATTGTCTTTCTTACTCCAGAGTATGTTTAGAAACATTACAACGACTACTCAGTCAGTTAACACCTGTGTTAATGCTTTAACATTTGACAACTGTATCATCAGTGAATCAACAACTATAAGCTACGATCTTAATAGCTAAGCAATATTAAATTTCATCATTCAGATCCAGAATGATGGTACTCTGTATACAAGCGGAAACAAATTAATGAAGGATTTGATCAGATTCCACAGCAATATAGGTATTTGAACATGCTATGTGTGATTTAAATTTAAAGGATACATAACTGTTGACAATATTCCTATGCTTTTGTCAAATTGCAGCATACCTTTCGACCTCTATTTGGAGCCATGTTGAATTCAGCCTGTTTTGAGGGGGCGGGATTGACTCATGCTCCCCTCTACCGTGAAATGTGACAGTGATGACCGTGGCGGAGCTAGGTGGTTGTGTGTGGGGTACTTGTGGTCAAGAAGCGGCCCCCGAGCATGAAGAAATTAGTGAGACCCCGTAAAGAGTACAACCGTAAATTGCGGTTTCACTTGTTCCACTTCATCACCAAGCCACCAAATTACTAGTCATTCGGTGAATAGTAGCCTACCATGCAGGAGGCGCATGCACCAGGCACATTGCCAAAGATAAATAAAATTCAGTTTGATATAGCAAATACAGGAACACAGTGGCTCACAAACCAATAAACATAAAATGTGACCAGTTCAGGGTGTACCCCGCCTCTTCAGCACCCCCGAGACCCTAGTGGGGATCATACTGTATACGCAATTCAATGGCGATATGTGATACACAAGCACATTCCACGAACACACGAAAAATGAGAAATTTGCTGGTGTTGTAGGCAGCACAAAGCATCATTGTGCTTGCTGCTGTTTCCCAGAATTCATTGCGGTGCTCTTTTTAACAACAGGCTGTAGAAAATCAAGCTAAACATTGCTCTTTACTTGCATTTGTTCAATATTGTTATGAGTGTGCAGTAGCTGTACTGTACATTGGGCTAGGTTAATATTTGTGAATTTATTTCATGAAACTCTCGCTGGTGTTAAACAGTGGCATTCCGGTCATGTTCACTGCATTACTAAGCAACTTATAGTGACTTACCAAATGCGTGAGTTAAAATTGCTCAGTAAAGTTTCATTTCCTCCAAGGTACAAGAGTCTCTTTGTCCATGCGTGAGTCCGCACTATAGCGAAGGATTACTGTACACAGGTAGTGTACTTTGCTAATTGCTTTTTATGAAAAGCCCATCAATAAGAGACTAAAATCCCAAATAGCATTTGTTTAATGTACCAAGAAAGCCTTTAGACTTCAACACTTGAAAATATCCCCATTAGAGGACTAATAAAGGTTATCTAATCTTACAGTATACACTCTGGATCAGTTTCAAATTTTCCTTGTCATCGTACAGTGACACTATTATAAGAGCAAATGTAAGATGATCTCTCACCTGGAAGTCATGTAAGGCCACATCAATAAAAGTCTTAAGAGGCTTCAGCACACACTTATGCATGGCCTTTTCCAGCACCTGTTCTGTTGAATATAAAGCATCACACATTTTTAGTTTGAAAAGTACATTGATTTGTCATTAAAAGTTTCCATGTTCCACGAACGAAGAGATGAAGAAGTTCATGGAGTGAAAGTTGTGTCATGTATTCATGTATACAGATACAGTAAGACTGTATCTCACTGGCCTCGAGATTAGTTGCCGACCTAATGGCGACTTGAGTCTCCGCCGGTTGTGGCGACATCTCCGTGACGTCTCCTAGAAACTAGTCGTGTCGCCAAGAAGTTGCGCTGGAATCTAACATATTTGATATCATTGGAGACCTCCCGCTAATACTTGACTTAGCTATGTTACTAAAATTTTCAAAATACCTTTATATCAAAATAGAGGATATCATTGGATAGTGTTTCACGAATAAAATGAACTGTATTTTGTAAGAATCAGACAAGGATGAAGTATTTTATGCCACTTTGTAGTTTTGAAAATGTGCTAATATTTTCTGCCACGTCCGCTCGAACCATCTCATTTTTAGGCTCAAACTGAGAGCAATCGCATCGCTGGATTTACTTTAAAACTACACAGAAAACAAGAGCAATAATAGGGACTCATGGACATGTAGGTTTCTATCATGGACGAATCGTATGAACGTGTGATTTTCAATGCCGAAAATTGTCCGAACCACAGAAAATCAAAACCGAATAGAAAAATTCCAAACCGAAGTGGTAAAGGGATTTCCCAACAACGTAATCTGAAAAAGAACATGTAATACCTTGCGTGAAAACTCCATTTTGGTGGACCTCCATTAAATTCACGTGCCCTATTTCCGGCACAGCAAAATGGAATGAAAACGGCGGGCGGTTTTCTGGATTTAGTAGGATTCCTAATTGAGCAGAACTACGCTACTCTGTCTTTGATTGGCGAGCACCTGTTGGTTGGACTCAAATCTTTCTTTTGTTTCGATAAGGCGTGCTTCAGCAACGCTCACAAACAAACGTAGTAGTGTAAAGTTAGTAAATCAGGCCTTCTGTGTCCTGCTCATGCCCTTTTTGTCGACATTCTCTGTATCCGTGTAAATTCTGTATTGTGAGTGGGATAATGTTAATAAATGTAGCTCCACTTCTGCTTTTTCCCCCCACAAATTCTGTGGGGTTGGTTAGTGACATCAGACACTTTATGGATTAAGCGTCTGTTTGCACAAACAGAATGGATCACTTATTTTCTGAACAAAGCTTTGCTGTTATTGTTGACAATGAACAAGAGTGGAGTGAAAAGACATTCATCAAATATTCATACATTAGTCTTGTCACATAATGGTGCTCGTGTATGTTTACTACATATTCACCAACAAATGCCACCGAGAATTTAGATTTAATCCAACAATGCCTGCCTTTTCAAACGACCCTCTGATCTCTGCAATGGGAAGAGCGCATATGCCAACATGTGGAGGCTAAGAATAGAAGAAGTCACTGGGCACAAACGCACTGCCCTCACTGTAACTTCACACAGGCTCTGAAGCACATTAATACTTAACATTTTAAATAGTTGGAGACCCAAAACAAAGGCAGACAGATGCCTTCACTTGTTCATAAATGAATGACGTCATTTTGAATCCGTTGACTGAAGCAAGGGTAAAGATTTTACTTCCTTAATTATCGGATATTATCTCTCACATAATAGAGAAGTGATACTGAGTGACTCACTGATCACACATTTGCATCAACAAAACATGATGCACAATCACGCCCACTCTACAACTACAAGTGGTTCTTTTGACCTTATGATGCTGAGATGGCACGAAAGAATGGCTTACCAATCACATCTTCAGGGATGAGCGACTCTATAGGAGGATCCAGCTCAGAACTTTGGCACAGATAAGCTTTCATCTGCGTCATAAACTGCCTGAGTGTCTGCAGAAAATCCTCCCCCGATGTGTGGCAACCACGGTTCTCCTGAACAAAGGCTATATAGTCCTGAACCAGTGAGCCAAAATATGAACTTTTATCCCTGGACAGCTCAGCTATCTTTTTCACTGCCCGTCTCTCTGGAGTCATCAGGGAGGTCAGCATACTGCTCACCTTGCTGAAGCGTCCCTTTAAGGCCCGGGGGAGAATAAACGGTCCTCCACTTAGGCTCACACCCACCCTGCGCCTTCTAGCTTTGAAGGATGGACGAAGACGCATTTCTAAGTCAGCCTCTAGGCCCACCCCATAGTCCTCCTCCACTTCCTCTTCCTCCTCCTCCTCCTCATCATCCTCACTCGTGTCCTCTACAGTGTCTTGATGGTTTAGATGGCATGAGTGGCTGGAGCCCAGGCCCAGGGAGAATCCAGGAGACTGTGAATATTCCAATGAATCAGAGGAAGAAGTAGACATGCTCATGTCACTGAGCCGTTGAAGTCCTCTCTCATTTTGGATTGATGGACTCACACCGCTTTTCTTGAGCGGAACATCATCTGGGACCGATGGTGGTAGCTTGGCTCGCGACAAGGCTTTGGCAATGGTCTCATCATCTAGGGCAATGTGGCAGTGGTGGGCCAGAACAGGCTTATTAGGTCTTGGAGGTGGTGGGTTTGAAGGCACAGGGATTGGTGAGCTTGCAATCTTGGGTGGGCTGCTGTGTTTCACACCCATTGTTGGTCGAGGGGGGGCCGGGCGCCTGGTGCGGGCCTGCTCTTGCCTTGGGACCACAGGAATGGCCACTGGCATGCTCTTGGGTCTGGTGGTAAGTGCTGGAGGTCCAGGTGGAGGTGGAGCTGGTCGCCTGCGCAGCATCAAGCGAGGGGGGGGAGGTCGAGGAGGGGGGTGCGATTTGCGGTTCACTTTGATCTCGTCTCGGTGCCGGTCGCTCTCGTGGCTGCCACTTGTGGATTTCATAGAAACATTTATTTTCTCGTGTGAAGATGGATCTTCCTCACAGTGGGGGTGCTGTCGAGTCTGCAAAAACAGTGGGCTGACAAAGCAGAGAGTAGCACTGGAATGCCTTCTTTCACTTCGAGAGGAAGGAGCCCGGTGACGTAATGTTGGTGGTGCGCTGTCACTTTGGGGGCCAGTATGACTCTGCTCCGACCCCTCGTCCTCCCTGGTCCTGCTGGTCCGTTGCGGGCTGAGAGTCCGGCTCGAAGGGCGGTGGGGAGCGTGGGAGGTGGGACGCTGGCTGCAGAGGGCTGAGTCCCAAAAGCCTGTAACAGAGACAGTAACACTCAAGCAAACACTGACTGGCATACAGCACAGCTAACCCATTATGTAAATATTCTGCACACAGATCATCACAGAAGTAATGTTAGCACACAACCTCATTTTCATGTATTTCTCACCACCAGTTCAAAGGTTGTCAAGTTTTTGAAGTTACCCCCTATTTGTGCGTTTCTTTCTTCTTGCTGGTAGCCGAGACACAGTGACTAAATCCCGTGTGTCTTTGCTCTGATCCAGTTGGTGTATGCGTCATAAAGCCAGAGAGAGGGAGTCGCCAATGTTATTCACACAGTGGGCGGGGATTCTACAAACAACATAGTGGACACATTTCCAGTTCCTCCATTCCCCTTTCAGCTTTGTCCTCATTCAAATGTCTAAACTGAGCTAAAGTTACGACGCTACAATGGCATGTAGTTTCTGGATTGTTGCTCGCTTTTGCTGAGTGAATGAATTACTTATCAACCACAAATACATTATTATATTAATATATATCTCTTGTGTCAAAAGTGTCAAAATGCAGTATGTCATTTTCTATAACAATGTGAATTGTAATGGTCGTTTGATTCTAAATGTCTATTATTGCTCTTTAAAGAGAGAGATCCTACAGTAGGGTGGCCTAAGCCCTTCAAAAATAAAACTTTAACCACGGTAAAAAAAAAAAAAAAAGATGAGCAATAATAGTTCACGTTCAGTGAGCCCCAGCGATGACATGGACTGCAACCTAAAAATGGAAACGTTAACTGTTACATTACTGGACAGCTGCTGTCATATGTCTGTCCCTCTGTGCCTTTAGATGGAATTAGGCCTGTTGTATTCATATGGGTTCATGTGAGCAACTAAAACTAATACAACATAGACTACAGGATTTATATAGTGTATGTTTAACATGTTTCTGTGAGACTTTTTTTTTTACAATAAAAAGCATGTAAAGATGTTTCAGTTGTAAGAAATACAAGAGGCATTCCTTTCCGGCCACCACCCACCTCCATTCCCTGGAATGCAAGCATCCAAGTACAATAACGACGTTTCATAGTTTTCAATTTTTTTTTTGTGATTCATTCACACTTTTGTTAAGGTTTGTGTGTTTCCAAATTCTGACTAATGTGACAGTTTGTGTGCATTTAGACAAGATTATTAATTGTTTTCCTTCAAACACTAAGTGCTAAACTATTATTATACTTTCATATCAGAATCTTCTTTTTTGCCCAGGTATGTTAGAACACATTCGTTTCATATTTATATACTTTATAGTTTTATGACTTATTCATGACTGTATTCTTATTCTTATTATTGTTTTTTGTTTTGCCTAGAGTGCTTTTCTACAGCTGTAGCTGTTGTGAAAGCAGTGTAAAAATAAAGTTGAGTTTTTTTTTGTAACTTTGAGGAGCAGACTAAGTGTCAAAGTACAGTGGTGTGAAAAAGTGTTTGTCCCTTTCCGGAAGTTTGTTATACTTATTGTTTCCCATCATGAAACAAATTTAAATATTCCTCAAAAACAACACAAGTTAACACAAAATGCCGTTTTTAATGTTTTTTTTAAAAATTATTATTAAGGGAGATACAGGCCTGATACTGCCATACCTGTTCCCAATCAAGAAATTACTTAAATAGGACCTGCCTGACAAAGTGCACAGATTGAAACATTTTTATAGGTCATTACTGATTCAGAACTGCCACCTTTATGAAGCAATAAGTCAGACTACCTGGTCCAAGTTGAGCCACCTCTTCCAGATCTTTTTGTGTCTTGGCAGATGCAATGGCTTCTGGGAGTTTGAGAGGGAAGGACAACACATCCCTGAAGTAATCAAGGTTGCAAAGCATTAATAACAATTTCAGAAATATAAAATAAAAAATAAATGTAATGAAGCAACAAAAATACTACAGGGATAAAATACTATGAACATACCAAAACTAGTTAATCTGGTAATATTTATGTAACATGTGAATATGCAATTTGCAATAATTTTTCTCAAAAATCTAATTGACCATTATGTTTTGATACTGATTGTCCCGTTGCATGAATTTTGAATGAATATCTTAAGGTATATGGCATATAATATGCAAATGAAAATGAACATGTTGCATTGTCAGGTCTGTCTGACGATACTGCTCGGGCAACACGTGCACTCATTCCATGGTTCTGTTATATTGATTGATGTTGATTGATATTGATACAATATTATAAATTGTTCCAATCTATGTCTAGTGCCGTTAAAATTGATGTATTAGTTCAAACACAGTATTTTTATCAACTGACAACAACAAAAAGAGAAATTGTTGTTAAGAACCTGCTTATACAGTAGAAAGCCACCAGACGGAAAAGGTCTGCAAAGCTGATCCCAGATCCATCAAGCGAAAATGCTGTAAAGAAATCAAACATGGAGATATGTGTTTTGTATATAGACATAACATTGAATTTAGTGCACAGTAGATAAAGTAATCTAATCCAAATACAGTACATTATAATAATATAATAGCATTACTGATTTAGCTCCCACCCAATAATGGTGTAAATGTGAGTGGGAATGGTTGTCTGTCTCTACATGTACCCTGTGATCAGCTGGCGACCAGTCGAGGGTGTAGTCTGTTTTTTGGCTGAGGGCAGCTTGTATCACAGACTCCAGCTTCACGCAACACTTAACAGGATAAGTCGTATATTAAAAAGATATTGTTGCAATATGGTGTTGATTGAACATCGTTTCGCTCCAGTGTGAGGAGACGGGGAGGACCAGGAGATGACCCACATGAAAATACTGACACTCCCTTTCTGCTCTGAGATCATCCGTTAGCAACACCTAAAAGACTGTGACATTGCAGGAACAATACACTGCGTGCAGAATTATTAAGCAATGAGGTATTTTGACCACATCATGACTTTTCGGCATAGTATTTGCTAGCTCCCAGCTGGATAAACCTGAATGCCTAATGGATTTAAGCATAGCAGGTGCTGTGTATTTATTTAAGTGTGAGTGTGGCCTAAGGAGATCAATACCCTATATAACGGTGTCCGTAATTATCAAGCAGCTTCTTTTCTTTAGGCAAAATGGGCCTGACGGTGAAAAGTCAAAAATTATCAAAAGTCTCTCAAAGGGATGCAGCACACTTGAAATATCAAAGATTTTGGGGAGTCCTCACAGAACCACCAAACGTTTTGTTGCAAATAGGCAACAGGGTTGCAAGAAACGTGTTGAGAGAAAAGACGCAAATTAACTGCCAAAGATTTGAGAAGACTCAAGCGTGAAGCTACCAGGAACTCATTATCTTTAAGTTGTGACATATTTCAGAACTGCCACCTACCTGGAATACGTGGAAGTACAAGACGTTCAGTGTTCAGAGACATGGCCAAGGTGAAGAAAAGCTGAAAAAAGACCACCACTGAACAAGCTGACGTGTCTAGACTGGGCCAAGAAATATCTGAAGACAGATTTTTCAAAGATTTCATGGAATGATGAAATGAGTGTGAATCTTGATGGACCAGATGGATGGGCCCGTGGCTGGATCACTAACAGGTACAGAGCTTCAACTTCAACTCAGACACCAGCAATGTGGAGGTGTGATACTGGTATGGGCTGGTATTATTCAAGATGAGCTGGTTGGACCTTTTCGGGTTGAAGATGGGCTCAAAATGCGCTCCCAAACATACTGTCAGTTTTTAGAAATCATTTTCTTCAGGCAGCGGTACAGGAAGAAGTCTGCATCTTTCAAAAAGACAATGCTTTTTAATCAGGACAATGCTCCATCTCATGCATCTACTCCTCTGCATGGGTGGCCAGTAAAGCCTTGAAAAGGAAAAACTGATAACATGGCCCCTTCCTCACCTGACCTGAACCCAATTGAGAACTTGTGGGCAGTTCTTAAACGGGACATATACAGTGAAGGAAAACAGTACACCTCTCGGAACAATAAATCGACAACAAATCAAGTAACTGACTGAATCCATGGATGGAAGGCTTATCACCTTTATTGGAAAAAAAAGGGCTAATATACTGGACACATTTTTACATATACAGTATATCAGTTTCTATCCATTTCTATTGGAATGTGTTGAGTTGTTTGTTTGTAATTCTCACTTAAACAGAAGAAAATAAAAAAGTGAGATGGGAAAATGTGTTTTACATTTAGTTGCGTAATAATTCTGCACACCAATAGTTGCCTAATAATTGTCCACATATTGATATTCTCCTAAAAAAAAAAAAAAAAAAAAAGCCTAAACCTCACTTTTACTTTCTTAAACATTCTTGTTTGAGGTTTATTAACATTTTGGATAAAACCTAAGCACTGTGGTTGTTGATTAGAAAAAAATAGTCCTAAAAAAATTAGACTTGTCCTAACCTAAAAACTGATACAGGTATTGGACCATGAATATAAGTGCTTACGTATTTATTACGTTTTACACTTGTTCCCAGAGGGGGGCAAATCATTTTCAGGTCCAAAAGCACATTCAGCCTGAACAAACTTAATAAGATGAGGTTATAGAATCCAGGGTAAGTATTTCGTGGGACAAGTTGCAGTAAATAAATAAATAGATAAAACCAATGGGATAAAAGCAATGTAGCACAATAGAAACCCATTTAAGTTTTTTAGTTTTCGGGAAAATCAATGGAATGCATTACGGTAAATCTAGTGCCACCCTTGAGACATTATACCACTGTGATAATTATTCCATAGGTAAATTGTACTTTTTAAAACCACTTCACAATGTTCCTCATTGATTCGCTATCTTTTTTTCGTTTTTTTTTTTTTTTTTTTGCTAGCAGGATTACAGACTGGCAGCACGGTGGATGACTGGTTAGAGCGTCTGCCTCACAGTTCTGAGGAGCGGGGTTCAATCCCAATGAATGACTATAGTCACATTGCAGTTAAAATACTATCAACTGTATTAGAACTCTTTCATGTAAAAGTCTGTGATGTCATTTACCATTTAAATCAAAGACTTTGTGTGTTCGTGTTAGTAATGGGCACCGGTTGACATCATGTATTTCACTAAAGCGGGGATCATGTGAATCCAAAATACAAGAAACTTACTATACTGGCTCTCTCTGACAGGGAAGTGGCTAATGGAGCTTCTGCAGCGATCCCCTTTCAGACGCACAGAGAGGACCTTCCTCTGCAGAGTGACGGATTTCCTTACCAAGAAAACCTGCAACCCCATACCAGGGAAGATAAGACATTTTAGAAAACTAACATAACTCTTGAATATTCAAGCTCATGGTCCTCACCCCTGGTGGTTGACCAAGTAGGATGTGTGTGGCTTCCTCTTCACTGACTGTCAGCAGCAGCCACACGGGGTGGGTTTGAGTCAGTCTGTCCAACACACTCATTCTCCTCCGTAATGAGTCATATCCATAATCCCTTTCACACCTAACGCTGCCATGTCGAGGGGGCTCCAGGTAAACTCCACTCACTTCACCCCCCACCTCACTCTCTGGCCTGGCGAAGATGGGATGGAAAAAAAAGATTTACTTCCTCGAGCTGCTGGGGTTAAAAAAAAAACAAAGCAGAGTGCAACTGTGCCAAGCACAAGCGGAACGCAATAACGTTCAAGTCTACAAAATGTTTAGATTGATAGAGGTTTCGTCAAGAGACAATCTATGGGTCATTTTCATATAATTTGACACTTGTAGACACTTGTAATTTAATGTACTTTAATTTAGCATTTTTTTAATGCTGCCTTGGTTTTATATGGGTAAATGTCTACCATGATGAAACAGCCACGCTTAAATTCCTATTTTCTAAAAGTTATTGATGAATTCACATTTTAAAGACAGCGAGACAAATAACGACCGTTTGTAAAAGAACCAAAAGAAAAACCAAACAAAAACAAAAAAGAACTTTGAATGCATCTGTGTTAGTTTTCATGGAAAAGGCGTATTAAGCAATAGGAGAAAAAGCCTATAAATCCAAAAATGTAATTAGCATCTTCAGACAACATGTTGCAAATCATGAAACATCCTTTCTGACACCTAACGGTCAAGACATTTTGACATTAAAAGTTAGAAAAATATTCCTTGTTTTCCCACTGAGAAGCAGTTATGACCTTTTTCTGGATAACAACTGCCAATAATTCATAATACAGTATCAGTCAAATTAATTGATTTTCAAAAGGAAATTCAGTGGGCCATATCTTCGCCATTATCGATCAAATTATATGAAAATGACCCATATGCAACAACAATCATACCCTTGTATGTCCACTGGCTCCTGGTCCACTGTGGGAGAGGTGTGAACCATCTCCTTCTGTAACTCTCCAATCTCCAGCGCAAATGCATCAATCAGCTGCAAGAATAAAGAACGAGAAGCTTCGACAGATGAGGGTACGAGGGGAGGAGGGGCAACAGCAGTAAACGAAGCCAAGAAAAAAAAACAAGCTCAAGAAACTGAGACCGATCAGGCTTAGAACAAGGGAAATGGTTGGTCAGCCTTCCTGTGTGTTTGTCTAATTTCCGACAGGCAGGAAACAAAGCATTCCGCACACCTCCATCCAAAGTGTGAGAAAATGTTTTGTTTTCCACTCAGTTGTCTGACTGTTCAGATGATTGTCTGGACTTATTTTATTTTTGTGTCTCTCACCAGGTCCATGCCTTCCATTCTGTGTTCTTGTTCAGCATTTATTCTTGTTCTTGTCTTGTCTTGTTCAGTTTGCATCAGTCGTAGATGCCTTTCCGTCAGTCATTTGCACTTTTTCCAGTCTCTCGTTCAGACATGTTTGCATATCCTTTCAAATTACTTTTTCCAATTCTATACAGCATGTCTCTGGATACCATTTGGTTCCGCCTGCCTCTTTTGCAGAGGTAGGAAGTAATGTGGGAGATTTTTTAGGTATCTTTATTTTATTTTTTTAAACACATATCTGTATGTACAGTTCTACCACTCAAAATAAGCTGGTTTCTGGTGTAAAAAAAAGTTGTGAATAGAGGGAGGAAAAGTCAACCACGTTGAGATTTTGAGTAAATCTCATTTCTTTATTTTAAGCGTCCTCAGCGCTCTCCTCTGTTTACATGAGCTAACATGTAAACCAAATGTTATGAATCCCACTTGAGTTCCACTAGGTTGGACATGCCCCGCTGCATTATGATCAGCTGCTCCATCGTGGAAGGGCAGGCTACACAGATGGAACAAGATGACCATTCCAAATATGTATCATATTTGGACAAAATAAAAACAAGTTTGATACGGTTAGTGTTTGGGCTGGGGTTAGGGTTAGTGGGATTCATACCGTAATAACACCACCACACTGCAATCAGATACAGTGGAAAAAACAGACCCCGATATAACGGGTTATCGGATAAAACGGGCCATTGAGACATGACAATGAATCCAAAAATAGTTTTCATTTGTCACTTAAAATGCTGTTGACAAAGTCTGTTAGTTCCAGAATTGTCACTGTTGTTTACTGGCGTTGTTGGACAATGCTGGGAAAGAATTGGACTGCCGTATTTCTGGGTCACAGATATACAATAATGACACAATTCCAAAAGACGTGCCTTCCATGCCTATGTGGTGGCCATGTTGAATGTGGCGCATTGACGTGGCAGTCATGTGACGATGGTTATATCTATTGTCTATTGTGCATAGAGCGCCGCTCAGAGAGGGAGCACCATGGCTGTGGTGTTAACTCTGAGGAATAGTAAAACCAAGTCTCTGGAGTCTGGAACATGCTATTTTTGGCAAAGTAACATTTTTTCTTTGGTCCAGCCGTTCATCTATGGCAACAGATTTAGAACTAGGAAGGACCCTAATTCCTCGCAGAACATGTAAGCGACTCGCCTATGATGAATACTGTACGTCAACAATGTCACCATCACCACACCAGCATGGTAAGTTTGGATGAAATGTGAAACTTTGAAAAATTTCCAGGCTTTTTAAAAAAGATTTATTTATAATAACTTTGTACTGTACTGGGCATTTTAGGCCCTGGAAATTTTTTTTGTACTGTATAGTGACATGGGTGCATCCATCCATCCATCCATCCATTTTCTGAGCCGCTTCTCCTCACTCGGATCGCGGGCGTGCTGGAGCCTATCTCAGCTGTCATCGGGCAGGAGGCGGGGTACACCCCGAACTGGTTGCCAGCCAATCGCAGGGCACATACAAACAAACAACCATTCGCACTCACAGTCACACCTACGGGCAATTTAGAGTCTCCAATTAATGCATGTTTTTGGGATGTGGGAGGAAACCGGAGTGCCCGGAGAAAACCCACGCAGGCACGGGGAGAACATGCAAACTCCACACAGGCGGGGCCGGGGATTGAACCCGGGTCTTCAGAACTGTGAGGCTGACGCTCTAACCAGTCGGCTACCGTGCCGCCCGACATGGGTGCATATGGCCAAAAAACAAAAGTGCTTCAATGTAACGGACATTAGACTATTACTCCGTTATATTGAGGTTCCACTATACTTTTTCCACCTGGAAGCAGTAGGGCGTGTCCTACCTGGATGCAGCAGCCAATCATATTGTATTGGCACATGTCCTGCAGCTAATCATATTGCAGCAGGGGCGTGTCCTGCCTAGAACTCAAGTGGGATTCATAAAAACGCTCCCACCAGAAGTCCTCGTCACCCAAAGAGCGAGGAAGGACAAATGTTTGGAGAAATTAAATGTTCTCTCCTCAATGTCGTCATTTCATTTCATGCAGTCAAAGATGACGTATGTCACAAATGAATAGTCTTTGTGGCTGAATTATCACAATCGGCGCTCATGCCTAATTTAAGCTTTTCAAGTGGAATTAAATACACCAATGATTCCCAACCAGAGTGTCGTGGCACATTAGTGTGCCATGAGAGATCATCTGGTGTGCAATAGGGAACGATCCCATTTTACTTAATTGTTCAGAAAATTTATTATTTACTCCAAATGACATAACTTTGGTCAACTATCAATGTCAGTAACGTACTCGTACCATATATAATATAGTGACAGGCAGAACAATTAGTTGGTCTTCCACTAGATGGCAGAAG
Organism: Phyllopteryx taeniolatus; assembly: GCF_024500385.1. Lineage (NCBI taxonomy): Eukaryota > Metazoa > Chordata > Actinopteri > Syngnathiformes > Syngnathidae > Phyllopteryx > Phyllopteryx taeniolatus. Next base: position 6,102,167 of record NC_084505.1, on the reverse strand, counting down.
ATACATAATGAACCTGTGAGTCCACTTTTTGTGACATTTTTGTTTAGGTGTCTGCCATGAGATTTTTTTCCAATGTATTATTTGTACCTTGGCTAAATAAAGCTTGCGCTACACAACTCTTCAAATGCAAAGTCGAGCACGAGTGGGTTTTCCCAGACCCTCGCCCATTAACACCCACCCTCCTCACTCACAGCGGATGTTTGTACTGTAGCCACCTGCAAATATGTATACAGTTGAAATGTCACTGCATATCTTGGAATTAATCAGGTAAAAAATATATAATTATTTTAAACACTGATGAATTGAAAACGATAGATTTATACAACAAATGTGGAATTAAGATTAACACAAATTAATGAAACAGTTTCTGTATAAAAATAGATTTTTTTTTTGTGGAATGCAAAAACAGTATACATTCATCAAAACCTTGAGACATTTTTATTTTCTTGATGTGGCTAAATACATTTGAGAACATTAGATCCTAATTACAGACTTCCATTGCATACTAAACATGAACCATTTTAGAATGAAATCCCGAAATAAATCCCTTAAATGAAACAGACTCGGCAAAATATGCATATTTAAACAGCAATACTCAAGAATTAAGATAAAAGAAGGATGAACTATTTAATTTGGGAAGGCTGATCTTTTTACAACGCAGTGGTAAGACAACTGAGATCCTCAATAATATGGCGGCGTGAAAACACTTTGCGGTCCAGGTGTCGAGGAGCCAGGAGGGTCGCAGTTAAGACAAATAAGATGCAGCCCTTGCTTCCCTGAGATTTTACGGTCTTAAAAGGTGAAGAAGAAGAAAAACTGAGACAGCAGCGACTTGGAGGAACTTCAGCCAGGGAGCATTAACCACAACAGCAACAGATTTGGTGAAGCAAGTCCCCAACCACCACCTTATTTGAGAGAATTGTTTATGTTTTCAGCTACGCGAATGATTTGCGGTGAGCGCGTTGTGTCTTTTGCCAGGCTAAAAACCACAAAATTCTAGCTTTCAGGCTGACACAGATAAGGGTTGATGCCACTCTTACATGTGTACAGCACCAATAAGTACAGCAATAATAGCGAATGGAATACAGAAAGCAACTCATGTTTTCACATAACTAGTATGTTCTCTTGTCTCTACAACGGTGCTTCCTTTCTGTGCTATTCGTCGGTTCATCATCCATGTCTTTTAATGATCTTTTTAGTACTTTTGCACAGACTGGTTAGCACATCTGCCTCACAGTTGTGAGAACCGGGGTTCAAACCCGGCCTCACCTGTGTGGAGTTTGCAGTTTCTCCGGGTACTCCCGTTTCCCCCCACATCCCCAAAACATCTGTGGTAGGTTGATTGAAGACTCTTAATTGCCCATAAGTGTGCATGTGAGTGCAAAAGGTTGTTTGTTGATATGTGCCCTGCGATTGGCTGGCGACCAGTTCAGGGTGTACCCCGCCTCCTGCCCGATGATAGCTGGGATAGGCTCCAGCAACCCGCGACCCTAGTGAGGAGAAGCGGTTCAGAAAATGGATGGATGGATGGATGCTTTTGCAGATGGGTGCCCGGGGCATGTGGATCAGCGACTGTGGGCACTAGGGAGGGATTTGTTTTATTTTACTACCAGTTCTGTGAAGCACTTTGTGTTGCTTTAAAGTATGAATGGTGCTGTGGGAATAAATTATTGATTTCTTGTTGTGTTCTATTTTGCTGATCATTTTTGTGTTCATGATATGGCTTTGAGCAATTGAGGAAATATGTCAACTGCTTTTGGGTTTTTGGCGAACATAATACATGACACATCTTGACCAATAGAGTGCAGTATTCTGCAATACTTTTCTCAAACAGGTCATTCCGTACAGGCTTCCCAACCCCTCCTCATTGGATCTTGCAGAATCTGCCCTGTTCATGCCTCAAAACCTCCCCCAAGGTTTGTCAGGTCAAAAAACTATTGTATAATACAAATAAGCCAGTGTGCAGTGTAGCGAATGTGGTGCAATGCAAACACAATGAATGTCACTTACTCAAGCAAAAACAAGAACCATTCAAATATTGTATGAATTCTGTTTCTGTCTGTTAAAGGCTATAGGAACAACACAATGCACACTTAAGAGGGGGCGCTCGGTTTACGACGGCGTTGCTTTCCTACAATGAGGACGGAACCGAAATGTTATATGTTAGGTCAGAACGCATTGTAATCTATGACTAACCTACGCTAACAAATAGTGAATATTTGCATGAAATACTTCTAGGCCGTAACAAATCATGGCATTGCGTGCTTCAAACTTTGTCCACAGGGGCCTGTGACTTGATTATGCAATGTCACTGACATTTATCGAGATTCATTCATTTTGTCCAAAGTTGATAAAAGCTTCAATCATCAGTTTCATTTTGTATTGATCACAAGGAGAGCTGCGTAAAGTCGACTGCAGCACATTTCAAAGAGGTTCAGTGGAGTTCATAATATTACATCCCATTTACGCACTTACGAGTCTTTCTGTAAACAATTTAGAGGACATTTTTACAAACCAAATGATGACTCGGGTACGATGTCGTTTTAGCCCCATGAAATCTGAACCGTTGCCTTGACGACACAAAGAAATCCATGACAAAGAAATGCTTGCTCACTATATAAATGTGGTAAACTTAGACTAATCAAGACTGCTGACCAAATAAAGGAAAGCCAGATGATAATACATATTTATAATACATACTTATTACGTAATACAGTATGCCTCTCAAGGGTACACTTGGCACTGGGCAATTCGTACTCGGCTTGGACACACTGGACAAAGTCTGGTTCATTCAACAACTGTGACTGTTCTGATGCATGGGACACTTCTTGGCACCAACACGGTCAGTAGTACGAGTAGGACTAATTACTATATCACAGGGGTGTGGACTCAAGTCACATGGCTTCAACTCGAGTCCCGAATTTGACTTTTGACTCGAGTTCACCATACGTTAAAAGACTTGAAAAGACTTGCTACTTTGATACTCACAAAGATGTGAGAAATGTTTGCAGACAAGAAAATGCAGTGTGAATTTAAGAAAAATACTGTTGATTATCTAAAAGAGGAAACCAATAGGTCTTTCGTTATTAAGTGAATGTCTCATTTTCTCGTGTATTCATAATTGCTCTTTAAACAAGCAACATTTTATTTTGTCCTTATACTTGACTATTCCGATAGAATTGTCAATCGAATAATCGATTACTAATTGCAGCACTACTGGATGCAAATTCTTATTTGGGACAGTTGTGTTTGATGTCACTTCAGAAAGAAAGTGAGAAAAAGTAAGTCGTAGCATAGCATTTTCGTAGAATAAGTGAAAACCTACAATTAATTAGTTTCGAAGTGGCAGTGAACAAAGCCCGCCCTTGACCATTGGTTTTGAAAGTGCAAAAATTTGGATCAGCCCCCTAGTTTTCTAATAAAGGTTCAGTGCACTTCCATCCATCCATCCATCCATTTTCTGAGCCGCTTCTCCTCACTAGGGTCGCGGGCGTGCTGGAGCCTATCCCAGCTGTCATCGGGCAGGAGGCGGGGTACACCCTGAACTGCTTGCCAGCCAATCGCAGGGCACATAGAAACAAACAACCATTCGCACTCACAGTCATGCCTACGGGCAATTTCGAGTCTCCAATTAATGCATTTTTTTGGGACGTGGGAGGAAACCGGAGTGCCCGGAGAAATCCCACGCAGGCACGGGGAGAACATGCAAACTCCACACAGGTGGGGCCGGGGATTGAACCCGGATCCTCAGAACTGTGAGGCTGACGCTCTAACCAGTCGTCCACCGTGCCGTGGTTCAGCGCGCTTGTTTATCAAATTTGTTTTGATAAATATGGATTTTAAAAATATATTAAATCTATAAATGCAGTATATAATATATACATCATGATTAAACAAATATATATTCAAATATATTTTTATTTCGCTGGTAAAATTACTCAAAAGAACTCGAAACTCAAAGTGTAGCACTTGCGACTTGACTTGGGACTTGCCTGTCTCGATTTGAGACTTGATTCGGGACTTGAGACTTGCTTGTGACCTCCAAAGCAATGACTTGTTCCCACCTCTGCTATATCAAATGATCGTTCGATAAAATGGACTTGATAGTTTTTCCCGGACTTGATAAATTGTCATTGTTGTGGTGAGCCGGCGCGCGACTTAGATGGCTGTGTCATTATCCGCGAGTGGGCTTGTGCAACGCTGCCCAATACTCCACAGCCTTGCTCCATGTGCCGCGCATGGACCCACACAACAGAGACACTTAAGTCTCCGCCGCCTTCCGCAGACATGACGACAGAGTCCTGCGGCTCGAGGGCGGGCCTTATTTTTCATGATTTCAGAGGCAACAACCTTGCACAGTGAATAAACAGCAAGATTCTAATTAATCCCCGTAGTCAGCAAAGTGGTGGCAATTATGGTGGCAAATGGGAAACTAATCATTCAACACAAAATATATTTGAAGGTTTCTATATTTTTTTTGTGGCCCCACGTGTCCCAGATCCTTCCATCTTATAAAATACCTTTGTTAATGTACTGTAGCATTAAACGATAGTCATACTTTACACTTACCACACACCGCAGTGTTTTTACAAAAAAAAAAATAATTAAAAACGACACCGACGTGAATTTTGCTGTCCATAATGCACTCAACGTGTAAACCAAAAATGGTTTCTACAAAAATGTATTTTCAACAAATTAAATGATCTGGGTAATTTAAGGGACTATTGAAATTGCATCAGCCATTGACAGTCCTCATGACAGTCACTCCGTGATGTAATTTTTATTTTAATGCTTGTGAAAATGTCCGGTAGAAGAATTATGTAATGCAGACATTGCAAATGACTTTATACAAATCAAACATTGCACTTTGTGTACACTTTAAAAATATACATTGACATTTCATATCCAAGTGACCACGGAAAAATAGAAACCCTCCATTATGGAATACGGTACATTCCGACATGGAATCCATTTCCATTAGTTTGATTTGGTTTTCAAGGTAAAGTGTAGGCTCAGTCTTGTGACTTCTTCAGCTATAAATGATACTTGGGACACATTCTCAGTATGTCAATCCCAGCCACTCGGGCCTTACCTTGAAGAAGCTGCCGCTCCTAATCATCGGGCCATTTTGAGGATTGTCGCGCGACGTGTTAGAGTCCATTTTGTCAGAGTCTGCTTTGCGTCTGTGTGTTTACATCTGCGGCGATGAGAGGACGGACCGGAGCTCTGTTGGTCAAACACACAGCAGTCCACACACTTCAGCTGCGGTGCAGAGGGAAGAGTTGACACTTTTTTCCAGTTTTGAAGAGTCAGTCTGAGTTTGCCTTTTTCCTCAACTCCCTCTAATTATTCCCCTCATTCTTCTTTTGCTTCACTACCTCCACCCTTTTTGCCTTGCCACTCGGAATTCACTGCTTTACTTCTTATTCAAGTTTTCTTATGCTCACTGTCATGGTTTCTCTTTGTCAAGCACATTTTATTCCCCACTTCAAAATTACAGTATTTGTTTTTATGGCCTCATATTTAGAATTGTTGTTCAATTGTGTTCTAGCTAGCACCACTTCCTGCACAGCTGTTTTTCTTGAGTCTTCCTACCTGAATGTGTTCAGAGTATGGGTTTTGGCAAGACCATTTGGCAAAACCCTTCTAAAAAACACTTCACACAGTTCTCAACTTCTCTTTTTTTTCACAAATGAGAAGAAAAAAATCAGTTTGAACTCAACTTCCCAATGACTGATTAGAACTTACACTAGATAGACATTCAGGGTCACGGGTACACTGGAATCTTTCCCAGCTGAGTCAATGGTCACAAAGCCATATATAGTGTAAACACTCTCATTCATACCGACGGGCAATTGAGAGTCTTTAATTTACCATGCGTATTTTTGAAATGTAGGAGGAAATTGGAGCATGCAGAGAGAACCAGCATGCAAGCACAAGGAGAAAATGCAAACACATAAAGGTCAGGCCGAGACTCAAACACAAAACCTTTGGCTGAGAAGCAGGTACGCAAACTATTGCCCAACATCTGCCCGAAGATAGCGAGCTCTATTTTCGTAGACAGCGCATCTGCGGCGTGGTGCAAATGCCAGCGGATTAGGATTTTCGAGCAAGCGGAGTCTGATTTTTGCGAGAGTTGATTCTGATTTACGTGCAAGCGGATTCTGGTTTTCGTGCAATTGAAAGGTTTGCTGCACACTTTTACCAATTTGGCAGACCGGTCTGCAACAACCTGGTTATTCCGGCACAGCTGGCTCAAACCACATCTAGGTCTTAGCGCAAGCTAGAATGCTGGTCTCACGCACTTTTGGGGAATTTGATCAGGGCGCAGGCAGACAGATACTGCAAACATATTTAGGTAGCTTAGTCTGTATTTAATAAGGGTAACCGCTCACATTGTCTGTTGCCACACGATGGCCAGAGCAGTGACAATGCTCCACACGCACGGTTCGCTGCGATAACACACCCCTCTGCCTCACCCCACCTCTTTCTCTTTTGCCAGGTTGAATTTATTAGGTCAGTCCTTCCCTTCCTGGCAGAGACATCTCGGCAGATATGCACGCGAGTCACACAGGAAGAGCGCACCCCCACCATCGCAGGCTGAAGGAAAGGAATGTATATGTTTTGGTTCACCAAGACAAAACAGGAATTTAGCAACATGAAAATGTCAGTAAAAAGTAAATGTTGTCCGAGTAACATGACAAATAGCATAAGTGACCACGATGCTCCAGCTCATGTTACCTGACAAAACTTTGCACATTCACAAAACAAGAATTTGTTTGGCTTCCTGGCTACAGCTTCTCCAGTGTAACAATTGACTATTTTCTCTCTTGTTTTATTTATTCTGATCTTTGGAAGTCTTTACCTTTCAGCTACAAAACAACAAAAACTAGGAATTGGGGGAATATTCCACCCTGCAGAGGAATGTACTGTAGGGCAGTTGTGTGTCTTTGTCTTTCTTTCTTGGTTCCAATAAAAACAAACAGATACTTGAGAGGCTAGATACTAGAATCCACACATTTAAGTGATGTCCTATTAGTACGCATTTTCTTTGTCTGTGTATGTGTGCGTGCGTTGTAATAGTTGGTACAACTAAACTAAATTAGTTTAAACTGAATGAACCAGGATTGCTACAGTAGTGAATTCCATGTTTGATGAAAACTTCAGCTTCATGTCATGATTTATCAACAATCAATTCAACATAATCTACCACGTTGTTAAGGACCAATTCATTGTTTATTATTCTCATCTTCTGCTTCCCCACAGAATGTCAGTTTAGTCGGCTGTTTTTTACTATGACACAGGACTAGTTTACATTCAAAATTAAAACTAGATACAATGTCCCCAGAATTCTAATTCATCAGTTCATGATCAATTGATAAACATGTTTTGAAATGCAAATACACCTCCCCTATACTGTGGTTCTTAAAGGTCTACACACCCATGTACAAATGGCAGGTTTTTGTGATATATATTTTTAAAAAACGACATGAAAAACAAACCAAGACAAATCCTTTCAAAACTTTTTTACATTAATATGACCTTTGGAAAAATGTATTACGGTCTGTTGAAATCATACTGGAACTTTTGGTACATAATTCTGAAAGGTATGTTTGGTGAAAACACAACATTGCTCATCACCAAGGGAACACCATACCTAGAGTGGAGCATGGTGGTGGCAGCATCATGCTTTGAGGCTGTTTTTTTTTTTAGCTAGGAATGGGGCCTTAGACAAATAGATTAACATTATGTGGCTTTACTCAAGAGGCACACCCCAGTTATAAGAGGTACTTGTACTTTTTTCCCCACCGCTCTCGAGAAGAGTTTTTTTATTTTATTTTTTTTCCTCAATTGACCACGTTAATGATGAATAAAGTTTTGAAATGATTTAGTTTGGTCTCATTCTTTTACATCACACACACACACACACACACAAAAAAAACCCTGGCATTTGAACAGGGATGTGTAGACATTTTTTATAGCCACATATAATATAGCTGGAGCCCCGATATTTATTATTTTAACGCGTAAAACGAAACAGGACGCCTCACTCCCTTTTATACACATTTAATTGTGCTCTGCTATAAACACACAGAAAGCAGGACTTCCTTAAACAGTGCCCTAGCTTTAATTTTAAGTCCACACTGACTAATTTTCTTTCAGAGTTGTTCATAGAATGCAATTTTAGGAGATAAAGAAAACATTTTTCACTACAGACGTGGATGTATCGTTTAATTATTTGTGTGTATGCATACCAACATGGGAGAAAGAGAAGGTAAAATATTAAGCAACATAAAGAATCGTGAAGCACATCTGCACAAATGGCAAAGTAATCATCGCTACAGGACCGCTGTGTGAGCGACCACAAAGTAGAAACTAGGTCAGTGGTTCTGCCTGAATTCAGCTGAACGGATTGGCCCATGTTGTTTTGGTTAGGAAGGAAACTGTTTTTTTCTTTTTTTGGAATGTAGAGGAATTTGACTGCTTTCTTCCTTCGAGAACAAGAAGGACAACATGTTAGCATTCCTACCAGCAGTGCCATGAAATCTTCATGATATGTATGTTTTATCCATATCGCCCCAAGCGTCAGATTGAAGCCCCAAAAGACTAGACTTTTTTTATTTTTTTATTTATGAAGAGCAAAAATATATTCTATAGAAATTATGAATACTTATACATTCCAATGTAATATGCCAACATTCCTGTATGCATGCCTTTACTTTCCAAGTGATAATGCTTCTTTTCATTAATTTAGGCTCCAATTTCCACATTGACTGAAAAACTTTTTTTCAGATCACTATTATGTGAATTGACAATATTAGAAACCTACGTTGTGACACACATTTGACTAACACATCATGCACTAGCCCTGCAGTGGGCGTTATGTCACATAAACGACACGTGACCAAACTGGAAACCAGGTTGCTGTGTTCGAAGCAATAACTACCATAACTATGGGCTGATGACATGATGGTCTGAACCCAAACTTGCTAGAATATTGTTTTCTTTATTGCTGAAGTCTTCAGACAAATATGAATTAAAATCGTCCACGCATTCTTGAGTTCCAGATGTTTTTCTCTAGAATCAGGTCATTCGAATATCTCAAGCTTATCTACGTCACTAGCGAACATCTCCGCCTACCTCTCAGCTCAGAGCCAGCACTGTCAACATAACACGTCTGCAAGATGATATTCTTCTTTATTTAAAGAAACCAAGGTCATCTCTTCAAGCCGTCTTCAATCAATTCAAAAATGTTCACAATTATCAAACTACTCTATCACCTGGACAAAATCAACAATAATTCCAATAACAGCAAACCCGTGGAATCTTGCAGATCAAATTTCAGATTACCCCATTCCTATAGGAAACATTAAATATTTAGGTATTAATATTTCACCAAAACTCACAGAGCTAACCAACCTAAATTACACATCACTTCTGGAAAAAAAAATCTCATCTGATTGAAGATGTTGGAATAACTTGCCTATATCACTACTGGGAAGAATAGCTACAATAAAAATGAAAACCTTACATCAAATAAATTATTTATTCTCAATGATTCCATTTAAGCCCACATTAAAATGGTTCAAAATCTTAGATTCTGCCATAATAAATCTTTATTCAAAAAATAAGAACAATAGAATTAGTTAATCCACTCTTCAGAAAAGTAAACAGGAGGGAGGCCTAAATGCACTTCCATCCATCCATCCATCCATCTTCTGAGCCGCTTCTCCTCACCAGGGTCGCGGGCGTGCTGGAGCCCATCCCAGCTGTCATCGGGCAGGAGGCGGGGTACACCCTGAACTGGTTGCCAGCCAATCGCAGGGCACATACAAACAAACAACCATTCGCACTCACATGCACACCTACGGGCAATTTAGAGTCTCCAATTCATGCATGTTTTTGGGATGTGGGAGGAAACCGGAGTGCCCAGAGAAAACCCACGCAGGCACGGGGAGAACATGCAAACTCCACACAGGCGGGGCCGAGGATTGAACCCCGCTCCTCAGAACTGTGAGGAATTTCTTGGGTATCCCCTCACTTACACTCTGGTCCTATAGATGTTTATAATTTACATAGCCACTCCCACCACACTTCAGTTTTCCAGCCGGGTCCACGACCTCTGTCCTGCATGCTTCCCCTCTTATCACTGTCCTGTCCAGTCCTGTTCTATCTTGTCCTGTCCTTCGCTCACAGGGAGTAGCACGACGGCCCCATACAAAACTCGATTCATTGTTCATTTATTCGATGTGTCATTGTAGTTGGTATATAATGGTATATAATAGGTATATAATGATTTACTTTCCTCATCTTGTTTACAGCTAGTGACTTGTCTTTTGTTGTCTTCTTTTCCGATATTAATTACCTTTTCACTTTCTTTTTTGTTGTTTCTGTCACTTGCCTTTTAAAACTTTGTTCTGTTCGACTGAACGACTGTAATTCTCAATAAATATCCATCAGAATACAAAGAAACCACAGTGGCAGCTTATAAAGTCCCCTGTGACACAGTAAAACCGTTTCGGCATAAAAGGGATACAGATCCTCCTTTCTGATTGACCTAACAGCCGAACAGGACAACAACAACAAAAAAACAGGTTGTAGCAGAGAAACGCCTGAGCGAATTGAAACAGAAATGAGAAAAATCAAGTTAAGGTGGATGTTCGCAAGTGTATAATGATGGGCCACATACAGTACTGTAAACAGGGGCGGCGCCAAGGATGTGGTAATAGCAAGGATCACTTCAATGCTGCAAATTGAAAATACTTTTTTCTTTGGATTAGTGATGAGTCCCTTAGAATCATCACTTTTCTTCCCATTTCACCACCCCTGCAGTGATGGTCTTGACACTGAGGCTACTGCTGCTTGGTGAAGAACATGCGAACATGTTTGATGCCTTAAACCACAAACAGGGATTGTAAATATATTATTGTGGGCAAAAACTAATACTAATGCTAATACTAATAATCTAATACTGGCGTAGTTGTGTTACTTAAAATAAATAAAAAAATCACTAGGTAAGTAGGGAATTCAATACAAAAAAAAAAAGATATTACAGATTCCAAAGAGGCTTAAATGAGACATTAGCTGATTTACTGATTTACAAAGATCAAGATCAGGCAGGTTCAGACAGGTTTTAAATGCTTTGGGAAGTAAACGAAAAAAAATAAATAAATGAAAAAAATGGAGTGGAGTGGAAAGAAAGAGAGCAGACATATCACAGTACATTTCAAAAACACAATCCAGCAAAAAAAATCATGAATTGAAATACGAAAATTTGACATCAACTGTCATGAATGCACACTGCCATCACTAAGTTGACATATTTGCAGGTTTACTTGCAAAACTGGAAATACATTTCAGTGTAAGAGCTATCTCAGTTTGACTCCGTTTTTGAATTTTTTATTTATTTATTTATTTTAAACAAAGTTTGACGTGAACAAAAGTGTTACTCGCCTTTACAAAGGGTCCTCAAACGTCACTTTGCCACATTCCAGTGCAAAATGTTTTCGTGTCTCCTCTTCCCATGGAGCAGGTCTGCGAACTTCACCGCAACTGTTCCCGCACGCGCTCGCGCACGCACTTGCATAGTTTCCAACAGACGTCCTCATTTTTAGTTGGCGACGATCAAAGTCACAGCGGCTTGTCTGTGTGGCATGATGATGCACGGCTGTGACGTTGGTCGCTGTTAGTTGAACACAAAGAAAATGGGATGTTTTTGTCGTGCATCATCCTTCACTTTTCATTCCCTAAATCAGTTCTTTTCCTTTTTTTTTTTTTTTTTTTTTTTACCAATCTACGTTTTTGTGCTCTTCTACCCTCTAGTGGTGGAGAAACGTTAAAACCACACTAAATGTATTTTCGTTTGGGTTTGCCATCAAAAGACGAAAATGAGACAAAGATCAACGGTTCAGCTTTTCTTTTGAGGTATTTATATTGATATTCGAATGCACTACTTGGAGGACAGCATCGTTTGTAACAAAACACCAGATTTTTAGGTGAGCAAAATTTGATTTACCAAATACTAACTTAATAATTAGTTACAAATATTTGTGGCAGTAACTGCATCACCAACATTTTTCTTTTGCGATGCTTTTCCAGGCTTTCGCCACTGTCTCTTTCAGTTGTTGATTGTTTTGGTGGATTGCTCCCTTCAACTTCCTCTTTAGCAGGTAAAATCCATACTCTCTTGGTTTCAAGTCTGGAGACTGACAAAACCTTCCGAAAATGTGTCTGGAAGCCAACTGCTGTGAAGTTTGCTGCATTGTAATGTAAGAGTGTAGCTCGTCAACATATTACCACTCCCTTACCAAGTTTCTCTGAACATGACTTGGCAACTTCGCTATTATCATGTGCAAGAGTGTTGTCAGTGTTATCTTATGATAGCTGCCACATACATAAACATTTTGTTCAGCAGTCAATGTGGGGATGTTTTTTTTTGGGGGGGGGGGATGATGTAGGTGGCACGGTGGCCGACTGGTTAGAGCGTCAGCCTCACAGTTCTGAGGACCCGGGTTCAATCCCCGGCCCCGCCTGTGTGGAGTTTGGATGTTCTCCCCGTGCCTGCGTGGGTTTTCTCCGGGCACTCCGGTTTCCTCCCACATCCCAAAAACATGCATTAATTGAAGACTCTAAATTGCCCGTAGGTGTGACTGTGCGTGCGAATGGTTGTTTGTTTCTATGTGCCCTGCAACCAGTTCAGGGTGTACCCCGCCTCCTGCCCGATGACAGCTGGGATAGGCTCCAGCACGCCCGCGACCCTACTGAGGAGAAGCGGCTCAGAAAATGGATGGATGGATGGGGGATGATGTATAGGTTGCATGCTCCACACGTGTATGTGTTAAATGAAAGTCTCATTTGGTGGCTTAGTGATGGTGCCTCCAGTTGTGCCAGGCCTTCCAATTCTTCTTGTTAATGTGTGGCTTGCATTTTCCTGTGTGGCATTTGCACTTTTGTTTGTTTTAATTCCACTACCCTCTAACGGTTGGTGCTGACCTCACTAACAGATGTATTAGGGTCTAGCTTTACAGCTCTAAAAATGTCTCACTCATCAATGGCTGTTGTTTTCCTTTGGCTACCCATTTGATGTTTGCTTACTTAGTACACTGGCGGTTTCTTTCTTCTTCAGGACAATCTAAATGGTCGTAGAGTGTTTGTGCAATGGATCGGATTGATTTTCCATCTTCTCTCAGCTCCATGCTGGTGGTCCATGTCCGCAGGCCTTGAGTCGGACACCTGTGGTGTAGCCAGACAGACACACAGACAGTGCATTTACTGTTTATTAATATGCATCTTCCCTGGGAAATAAAACAACACGTAAATGTAGGATGGTTAAAGTAACGTGTAAAGTAGTAGTAGTAGTTGTCGAAGTAGGTTCCCCTGATTTCTCCTTCAACTTGTCAATTAACGAAAGATAAAAATGATCACAAAACATTGCTTCCCATTAAACATTAATCAGTAGAAAATCAGTGAAACGCAAGCTACATATGATTTCTTTTGTGAGCATTGTATGTACTTTTTGACTTATTCTTGTGGGCCTAACGTGTCAGGCATTTGTTCAGTCAAATACCCTGTGTAATTAGGTACAACTAGCCATTAACAGGATTTGAGGGGAGTGTAAATGAGCCCAGGTTAATGTCTATTTTTACAGAAGAAGCCAAATAAATCATGTGAGTGACTCATTGCTGTGACACCTGATGGGACAAACCAAAACTTGCAACAACTTTACCTCTCTTTCTCCCTCTGGGGTGGGGGGGGGTGTTCTACCCTAAGTGCCCTGATGTGTCTGGTGTGCCCTGTTGCTTAGCCACAACAGCCTTTTCAAGACTGGAATATTTATGGTATAATTTTCTTTTCAGATATCATTTAAAGTGCAACGACCATCCTAAATTTAGAAATACAGTAACCCGGGCAGTCAAGAGTTAATTCAACGCAGGTGAAGCCCAGTGCATAAGCCGCTGTTCTGCCTGCTCAACTCAGCCAGCTGGGCAGGAGCTCTGATTTCAAACTAGTGCACATTGGTCCTCTTCCATCCATCCATCCCAGCTAACTGTGGCAAGAGGCAGGGTACACTCTGAACTGCTCGCCAGCCTATCGCAGGGCACATATAAACAAACAACCATTCGCACTCACATTCACACCTACACAGAGGTGGGTAGTAACGCGCTACATTTACTCCGTTACTCCGGTTTCCTCCCACATCCCCAAAACATGCATGGTAGGTTGATTGAAGACTCTAAATTGCACGTAGGTGTGAATGTGAGCGCTAATGGTTGTTTGTTTCTATGTGCCCTGCGATGGGGTGGCGACCAGTTCAGGGTGTCGCCCGAAGATTGCTGGGATAGGCTCCAAGCACGGATGGAATTTCCCAATCGTTTAAGCATTTTGACTTGAAATTAAGAGTCAACAGTAATAATATCCACCAATCCATTGTCTCAACTGCTCATCCTGTTCAGGGTCGCAGGGTGCTGGAGCCTATTCCAGCTGACTTCGGGCCAAAGGGCACATGTAGAGAGGGAAAACAAATCAGACTAAAATTCACACCGTCACTGAGTGAGAACTGAACCCAAGCTGCCTGAAGTCAGGCGACTGTACCACTACACCATCAGTGACTCAATAGTAATAATTCATTTTGATATAATTACAGCATATTGAAGGTGAATTTGTAACGAATTTTATGGCGGCCCCTCGAGTCCACAGCACCCTTAGCAGCTGCCTATTTTGCCTAAAGTGCAAGCTGGCCCTGATAGTACATACTGTATGCTTCCAAACTGACCTGCATTGGAAGTGCAAAATTGTGATCATGTCAAAATTGTCATGACTGATTTTTAGTGGATTGTAGGTGTTTTATCATAAAGAAACAAACGAAAATGTATTTTTTTTGTTCAAATGTATGTAAATTTGCTTATTGACTGTTTTTCAGTGGATGTGGGTGTTTCTTTTCGTCATAAAGAAATAAACGAAAATGCATTTTTGTGTGGTTCAAAATGTATGTAAATTAGTTTATTGCAAGAATACTTTTTTTATAGTGTCTTACTGGCTATGGGTTCTGTCCCAGAAACCTGCAACAACAAAAAATGAGGATACACAAAGAATGAGCATTGAAGATATGATAACATTAATTAGTAAGGCTGTAACGATTCTGTATCGAAGCCGAAAATCGTGGTTTCCAAATACACGATCCTGTGTCATCTTTGAAATGGCAAAACCGCAACACGACCATTTCAACTCCCAAGCTGTCTGCCTCCTCTCTAAATACAGCCATACTGTATGTGCTACTACACTTAACATAATTCATATTAGTATTTTTTTTAAGTTAATGTAATAAAACTTAAGCCTAGATTGGGTGTGCAAGCAGGTGTCACGACTCCTGGGCAGAGTGAGACAGTAAGAATAAAGTTGATTTGTTTCTATTTATTTTGTTATTTAATTTCTGGTTTGCAGCACAGATAGGAGGTCTGTTACCTCAATGTTTACATTGTTACAGTTTATGGCACCGACAGCAAGTTTGTTTCCTCAACTTAATCTCCACAGAGTAGTTTAGTTCTGAGTATTTTTTTAAACAGTAACTATTTTGTTACAGAAAAGTTTCTTAGTTCTTACATATTTTGTCATTACAGCCCAACTAATTATCTACAAATTAACTTACATTCGAAATACTGTTAATATAATTGATTGTTAGGCATTATTCCAACATTTTTTATGGGATCATATCGCTTTGAAATGTACAGTATAGTAACAACACTGCTGGAAATACAATAAAATGAGGTCACAAAATTTTCTGTATTCAAAAAGAGGCATGCATACAGAGCAGAATTTATATTTGTTCTTCTTTACGATATACATATACAAAAATGCTCATCGGTCATTTTAAAAAAAATTTGTGTACCAAAGAAATAAATGGAGGGTAAACCTTACTGCTTGCTTTTAACTTGCTTTTAAAAAAATGTTCCATACCCTTTGGCACAAAATTTAATTCTAATAATCTTCAAGGCTAAAAATCAATTACATCTTCCATATGTTGTTTAAAGACATGCGGAAAGTGGCAATACCTTTGACAAAAAAAATGTACTGTTAGGCTCAAACACAAGCAGGAAAATGACCACAAGCATTGCTATATTGAAATCTTAAATTATAAGGGATGATAATACAAGATTTGGATCACTGACACTGACTTAAAGAGACAATATACAGCGGCTGAAATAAGTATTTAACACGTCACCATTTTTCTCACTAAATATACAGTGTTCCCTTGCCACTTCGCACTTCACGTTTTGCGGCTTCAGTGCTTTGCGGGTTTTTCCAAAATATTCATCAAAAAAAAAAATTTAAAATCATGAAAAAATAAAAATGAAAAACATACAGCCATATCAGCAGCCATATTGCGGAAAGACGCGTTGTTTCATGCTGATGCACGAGAGAGAAGGTTTCCCTGCATGTCAAACAAAGAGGTGAGTTGACTCAGAGGCTTTTGTACATGCCTGTACTGTACGGGCACTCATACAAGGCGTGTGATTGGTTCTCGGCGCGACATCGACCAATGACAGCACGAGTGGATCTATCCCGTGAGTTGATTGGCTGCGCATCATAGCAGCCTCACCCAGCATCTTCCCTTGTTGTGTCTCGCCAGTCTCGTCCACGCTGTTGTGTTCGCAATAACTTTTTTTGTTTAAGCGATAACTTTTTTTTATTAGTTAAGCTCTTACAATGCCGCCTAAGCGCTGTGCCCCTGCGAAAGCTTCCTCCGGGGCGTCCGAGAGGAAGAAGAAGATGATGACCATCAGCGAAAAAGTGAAACATTTAGATATGATCAAAGAGGGCAGAAGTTATGCATCTGTGGCACGCCATTATGGCGTGAATTAATCTACAGTGCGGTACATCAAGAAAGAGGAATCAAACATCCGCAAAACTGCTTCAACAAGGAACCGAAACGTGTGGTAAATCCGCGTAATAAGAGATGGGGTTATGTCCTTGTACAGGGGAATTTTGAAGCAAAAGAAAAAACAAAGACAACAACTGCCCATCATCATGTTTTTCTCCAAGGTAAAAACCCAAGCTACACCATCAGGGCCTCCAGCAGAAGAGTCTCCAAGTGAACCTAAAGCATCTACGAGTCAAGTGAGAGCCTCTCCTCTGCCACCAACGCAAGCCTCTTCTCTTCGCCTCTCTCAGAAGGCAATGTTGATGAATGTTAATTACTGTATAAGGTTTTATATTTAAAGATTTAAGTATATACGTGTTCTGTTGTAATCTTTGTCTCAAATATGTAAAGTATAAATACTGTTTACATATATTAAACATTCAGGTACCCACATACACATACACGCAAATTCCTAGGGGGGTGGGGGGGTTGTATGGTTGTCAAGTCCTACTTCATGGTTTTTCACATTTCGCGGGGGGGTTCTGGTCCCCATTAACCCTGAAAAACGAGGGATCACTGTACTTCCAAAGGTGCTATTGACCTGAAAATTTCACCATATGTTGGGAACAACCCAAGTAATCCATACACACAAATAAAGTAGAACAAATAAGATCAGAAATTAAGTTGTGTGAAAAATGTGAAGTGGCACAGGGAAAAAGTATTGAACACGCCAACTGGTATGTATTTAATACTTTGTACAAAAGCCGTTGTTTGTAATTACAGCTTCAAGATGCCTCCTGTATGGATAAACTAGTTGCATGCATTGCTCTGGTGTCATTTTGGCCCATTACTCCACACAAGCAGTCTTCAAATCTTGAAGGTTCCGTGGGCTTCTTTTATGGACCTTGAATTTCAATTATTTCCATAGATTTTCAATTGGATTCAAGTCAGGTGACTGGCTGGGCCAAGTATTGAACACATGAAGAATGTGAGTTGCAAAAAAGTATGGAAAGCCAAGACAACACCTAAAATCTATCAATAATCAAAGAGCAATCAAGCCCCTTGTCAGTGGACATGAATATCGGCTGATTCAGTCCTAATTGATGGCCTACAAAAAGGTCTCATTGCCAAGGTGTGTGTCAAGACACATCTAATGATGTGTAAGAGCAGAGATCTGTCTCAAGACCATCGCAAAATAATTGTTGCAAAACATTACGATGGCATTGGTTACAGAGCACATCTAAGTTTCTGAACGTTCCAGTCAGCACGGTTGGGGCCGTAATACGTAAGTGGAAAGACAATCATACCACCATAAATTTGATCAGGTGCTCCTCGCAAGATTTCTGACAGAGGAGTGAAAAGAATAATCAGAAGAGTTGTCCAAGAGCCAAGGACCACCTGCGGAGAGCTTCAAAAAGATCTGGAATCAGCAGCTACTGTTGTCACAAGGAAAACGGTGAGTAATGCACTCCACCGTCATGGCCTGTATGCACGCTCAACATGCAAGACCCCATTGCTGAAAAAAAAAGCATGTTAAAGCTCATTTAAAGTTTGCTGAACAACATTTGGACAAGCCAGTTAAATACTGGGAGAATATAGTCTGGTCGGATAAGAGCAAAATTGAACTCTTTGGATGCCATAATGTACACCACGTTTGGAGGAGAACTGGCACTGCACATCACCCTAAAAACACCATAGCAACAGTGAAGTTCGGAGGTGATGGTGTGGGGCTGCTTTTCAACAAATGGTACTGGTAAACTTCACATTATTAAAGGAAGGATGAATGGGCAAATGTACCGAAACATTCTAACATAAATCTGTTGCCATCTACGAGGATGATGAAAATTGAACGAGGGTGGGCATTTCAGCAGGATAATGATCCAAAACATACTGCCTAGGAAGCTCTCAATTGGTTTCAAAGAAAAAAAATAATGCTTTTAGACTCGCCCAGCCAATCACATGATTTGAATCCAATCAAAAATCTATGGAAAGAACTGAAACTCAAGGTCCATAAAAGAAGCCCACGGACCCTTCAACATTTGAAGACTGCTTGTGTGGAGGAATGGGCCCAAATCACACCAGAGCAATGCATGGGACTAGTTTCTCCATACAGGAGCCATCTTGAAGCTGTCATTGCACACAAAGGCTTTTGTACAAAGTATTAAATAAGTACCAGTTGGCGTGTTTATTACTTTTTCCCTGTGTCATTTCACATTATTACACACAACTTAATTTCTGAGTTTATTTCTTCTACTTTCTTTGTTTATATGGATTACTTGGCTTGTTCCCAACATCTGGTGAACTTTCAACACCCCGTTTGGAAATACATTTAATGAGAAAAATGGTGACGTTTTAAATACTTATTTCAGCCGCTGTATGTGAAAGATAAAATGTCAGTGATGTCAGGTCACACAGTCTGCATATGTACTTAATCACAAATTGCCATAGAAAATCTGTTCTAGCTTAATACTATGACACATCAGTGGCAATATATTTTCAAGTTACATTGACAATATAAAGTTCTATTCTTAAGTATAAACATCAAGTCATTTTCCAGATTCTATATTAGGTACAGTGCATCAGCTCCATAATCATCATCACCACTTTCACTCCGACCTAGGACTGAAACTGGTGGTGGACATGATCTTTGAATAAATTAATTCATCAATAAATTATGATTATGTCTCCCCAGTAGCAGTACGTAATGCCGTTGGCTTCTCTTCGTGCACACTGCCGTGTACGCACGCACACATACACACACACATACACTCTAAAATCCAAAACTATCACGTACAAACAAAATGCGTGCAACATTTTTACACAATATTGTCCAAAAGCTTCCCTGTGTAGAGAAAATTTTTCAGTCCAGTGCCTGCCAGTGAAAGAATCACAAATATCCAGTTAATAAAGTGTCAGTGCGAGATGCCCGTTGCAGGAAAATTCCTTTTATATGTGTATTTCATGAAAGGTAATAACACTCAAAATCTACGGGGATTTGTTGTTGGAATTAGAATTTGAGAATTTGTAAATATGTGTAAATATTTAAAGTCCCTGTGTCAGTGCAAAACAGAAGATGACAGCATGCCATATCATCAGAAAAACACAGGAGAAATGTTAAAGAAAATCAGAGTGAATTACAGTCGTGGCATACTTAACCACTGTACTGTGCTCAAGTGAAGAACGATCACTGCCTTTGGATCACCAATATGTGCATAAGAGAATTCCAGCTACTATCAGTCTTCATAAATCCAGAGAATTATGTTTTTGTTTTGTTTTGTTCTGTTTTACCAAAGCAATATCTTCATTATGTGTTTTTATCCAAAACTCGTCACAAACTGTAACAAACAATCCAATTAAAACCCAAAGTTCAATTTCTTGTTCAGTGAGGCATTGACAGCAGCAGCTTCTTCACTGATGGCAGGATAACTGTTGGTGTTGATAAAATTAAGTTCCCTTCATTCAAGCATTTGGTGCATTAAAAAATACCTGGCAACCATCGCTGTTGCTGATACTTTTACACAACGCACCACTGTCGTCTCTGGTATGCATTGCACCAAAGATAAATCATTGGAAGCACAATCGTTCGCGCCAAGAACAAAGTGAGGCCTCCCCTTCCTTTTGCCAGAGGAAGAAAGAGCAGAGGAAGAGCAAGGTCAGTGGATGTCTCGGCACATCGGGAGGTTGACGAAGATGAAGACGTTGAACTCAATGAGGACAGAGAAACAGAGGAAGATGGCATACATGACGAGGCAGACTAAGCCCAATTTCCAGTCCAAAGTCCATTTATTCAAATGAACCCCCACGACCTGAAGGTAGGAAAGAAAGTGAGAGACAAGGCAAATCAAATCAAGGAATCAATTGATTGGGAGATCAAAATTTCAAGAAATATAATAGATATTAGTAACACCTCACAGTTTTACACCGCAGAAAACTTCAATATCTATCCATCTATCTATCTGATGATTAGTGAGAGTGCTGAATATGTGTGTGTGTGTGTGTATGATGTCTACAATTACAAGATGTGATATAGCAACAAAGCCAGTCAAACATGACGTGCATGTTCTTGCTCTCAGTCATCTATGTGCTGTCTGCACTTAATGTACCATTTTTGTTGTCTACCTCTAGGGTAGTATTCATTGTCAATGATCCACAGAACAGCAGTGAAAAAAAAAAAAAAAAAGTTCTTGATTTTTTTTTTTTTTTTTGACTGATTGGTTGATCTTTGCTAAATCAACTCAAGACCACTAGAAGATGGAGGTTGCATCCATACATCCATTAATCCCTCTTAGCCTTGTTAATGTAAAATAAATATGCCACACTCACAGTGAAGAAGACTGAGGCCAGTAAGAGTCCAACAGAGAATATGAGTCCCCTGCTGTTCAGATGGACCTGAAGAGACAAAGGGTGCAATTCAAAGCAGGGTGCCGTTATCCAGTTATGTTCCTAATATTATTATTAGATGTAGTCTTTTTACATAATCATCATCTTATCCTAAATAGGCTTTCCAATCCTTTCAGTCTAACACCTAATGATAATATTCTCATCCAAAGCCCATTTAAAAAAGTGAGTGTATTTTTGTAAAGCATCAACCTCACTGCTGACAATTGCTCATGTCCTTTATAAACTTAGCTCTGTTCTATTCTGGTCAAAGTGCAGCAGAGTCTCCTCTGGGGGTCTGACAAGCACTCACAATGGAGCCGTAGTCTATGCAGAGTGTTTGCAATGCCCACGGCAGGCCCAGGCCCACCAGGATGTCAAACACATTACTGCCAATAGAGTTGGAGATGGCCATATCTCCCAGACCTGTGGCAAGGACAACAACACAGTCAATGTCTGCGAGCCATTCTGCTACTCGTTCTATTGCTTCACCAAAATAAATTAGGAAAAAAGATTATTAGGATGGTCAAAGTGTAAACCAGGTTACGGCGTGAGCCAATGACACTGATAAAATATTTATATATTATGTTTGTATAAGGGAAAAATATTTCATCCAAACGTTATGAAACTAAACCATGTTGATGGGAAGTGAGATATTAAAATAATTATCTTAAAATAATAATAATAAAGTACGAAATATGATGTCGGTTATCCTGGCAAATCTGGGCACAATATACTAGTGGGTCGTTAGCAAATCAGGGGATACCGTCTTCATTTTGCAGCAGCAAGTGTGCACCGTGCGATTGCTTTGTTCTCTTCCGGACGTGGCTTGAACGAGAACAGATATACAGTATCTTGTCGGTTCCGTCAAAAAGGTGCTTCAAGAAGGAAATAAGTGTATCCGTAAGTGTGATAAGACGTTAGATGCTGTGTGTGTCGAACCTTTGACTATAACTACCTGTTGCTAAAATTGAGTTACCCTTTTAGACACCGAGCATTCGTGGCTAACGTAGCTGTTAGTTTCCATACATCCGGGATACACAGGCTGTGCTAACGGTGCTAGCAGCGCCCTATTCAACAATTCTTCTGGTGAGTGTTTTATTTGACTTGATGTAAATAATATGTGCATTTCTGAGCAAAACGCTGTGCATATGTATAGTGAATTTAGCTGATGTTATTGAATGTAGGTATCAGTTACGCCCATGTCGTTTTGGCCTGTTTAGGCCGGGTCTTTTGTGAGACGTGTTGAGGACAGCACTGGATTTGAATGTTTTTTAAGTGAACTCTACTGCTGTGCCGCAGAACTCCAACTCGTGGAAACAAGGGGTACAGTGGTGATGGCGAGCCAACCCAAAGTCGAACATGTCTGATTTGTGACAATCGGACAATATGGTAGGATCGATTCAATATTTTTCCCCTCATGCCGTGGACACTCATTGAGTGTACAAGACTGTGTATATATGTGGATATAAAAAAGAAGAGGGTGGGATACAAGGACTCTCAAACCCAGGTTATTACTGCTTTGCACAACGAAACAATTTATTGGTGTCCAAATTGCAATGATGTTTTGATACAAATTGTGTGAATTTAGTGTTTAAGGACGCAAAAGATAAAGCTAATGAGGGATTTTCTGATTTGTGTATATGGTTTAAATATGGTTAATGATGACTATACGTGTAAATACATGAGAACATTTCAATCAAGTGGAAATTTTGAATTGTCTTGAAGTATTCCTTGCTTCTGCTGCGCCACTTCAGTGTTAACATCGCTGGCTCCCATGAACCGAACTTATTCCAAATCGTACTGGTCCAAGTAGGGGAGCTGGTAATCTATACTGGGGTTGCTTTATAGTTACCGATTAATCTATTGAGTAGACGTAAACAAATATGGTGAGCCAGACAGGAGCCAAGTGACTGAGGGGGTAGCAAAAGTAACGAAAACAACAAATAGGGCAATAATACCAGTGCAGAAAAATCGACATAGGTATTGATGCTGGTGTGGACATTTCAAATACAGTCATCATTAGTGGGCTAACTTGGGCTGAATTAGACTCAGACCTCGGAAAGCTGTTGACAGATTATGGTTCCATTCGATGAGAAATTTGTATTGATCACCAAACTTCAGAATTTCACCAACACTTGGTAGTACTGTTTAAAAACCATGCTACCATGCAGTCTCTCAGGCCTCTGCTGCCTCTCGACCACCCAAGTCTACATGCTGGAGACATTACTCTTCAAGTACGCGCCTTGGATGCTGTGTGCACGCCCGTAACGAGCAGCATCCCAAAAAGTTACCTGGAAGAGTTGCAATTTCTGGGAGAAGTGGGAAGTCAGTTTAAGAGTTACCGAAGGAGGAACTGAAGAGGATCAGCAGAGAAGAGCGGGTGAGAGCACTAATTCGCAAGGAGCCGAACGTTAGTGTCCAATTCCAGCCTGATGGCCAGAAAAACCCTAGTTGTTCTAGGGATGAAGTGACAAGGACCCCTCTTTCAATGCTTGGCCCTGTCCCTACTGAACTATTCAAGAGCCTGCCAACTGTGTTTCCACCTTCGCCTCCTCGAACCCCCCATCGAACCGGGAGGCAATCTGCCAACTACTGCAACAAATTTTCTGCCACCACGAGGGACCCTCGCACATTATCCCAAAGGGTCAATCCGCCGATCTCGCCAAGCCTGCTAGGCAACTCGATTGGGGAAGTGCTGCCTGAGTGGAAAGACTGAGTGGCGAAGCGATTAAGCCAGTGGTTCCCAACCAGTGTGCTGTGGCACATTAGTGTGCCATGAGCGATCTTCAGCTGTGCCGTGGAAAATTATTAAATTTTACTTAACTGGTTAAAAAAACAACTAGTTCAGGGTGTACCCCGCCTCCTGCCCGATGACAGCTGGGATAGGCTCCAGCACGCCCGCGACCCTAGTGAGGAGAAGTGGCTCAGAAAATGGATGGATGGATGGTCAAAAATATTATTCATTTACAAGAAATAATGTATCTTTGTTGGATAGTGACAGACAGAACAAATAAATGCTCTTCAATTAGACGGCAGGAAGTACATACAGTAATTACTGTGCATCTACTTTTTGTGACATATTTTTTTGTTGTTGTGCCGTTAGATTTTACAATTGTAAAATATGTGCCTATAAAGGTTGGAAATCACTGTATTAAGCTCTATGCCTGAAGTCTTTTTGCTGCATGACCCTGATTACGGCTGCACTGACAAGATGAAACATCGCATTTGACTGAGTGATGAAATTCCATTCAAGCATCGACCGAGGCCCATCCATCCACGTGATGTGGATGCCATCAGGAATCACTATAAGGAATTGTTGGACTCTGGCATCATCCGTGAATCAGTCTCGCCATTCGCTTCGCCCATTGATGTTGTGCGGAAAAGAAACGGGACTGTGAGGCTGTGCATCGACTTCAGAAAGTTTAACTCCCAAACCATAAAAGATGGCTGTGCTTTGCCAAACCCGGAAGATGTTTTTTCCTTGCTAACTGGATTTAAACGGTTCTCAGTCTTAGACTTGAAGTCTGGGTACTACCAAATTGAGATGGAAGAGGCTGATAAAGAAGACTGCATTTGTTTGCCCCCTTGGATTTTATAAGTTCAACCTAATGCCGCAAGGGGTTATGAAATCACCAAGTACTTTTCAGCAACTTATGGAACGATGCAGGGGAGAATTGAACCGGAAAAAGGTACTCGTTTTTATTGACAACCTTATTGTGTGTTCTGACACTTTATAAGAACATAAAACACTGGGCATCCTTGAATTGTTTACAACAATATGCAGAAAGTATTTCAACAAAATCGATTTTCATTCTTCATATACACATACATATTCATATACACATGCACACATACTCACTAGGTGGTGCTCAAGCACCTGGCCTTGTGCCCTAGAGGAAAAAGTGCACTTTATTCTGTTCTGTTTATACTTAATTTATTTCCAAGTCTTTTTCCTTGATTTCATTGCGTGTCTTGGCTGCCCAGCTTCCAGTCGTGTACATTATAAGTAGATTTTTTTCGTCCAATTAGATTTCAGCTTCTATGTCTTGCCATGTACAACTCCAATTCCAATGAAGTTGGGACATTGTGTTAAACATAAATAAAAACAGAATACAATTATTGGCAAATCCTGTTCAACCTATATTTAATTAAATACACTACAAAGACAAGATATTTAATGTTCAAACTGATCAACTTTATTGTTTTTAGCAAATGATCATTAACTTAGAATTTAAAGGCTGCAACACGTTCCCAAAAAGCTGGGACAAGTGGCAAAAAAGACTGAGAAAGTTGAGGAATGCTCATCAAACACCTGTTTGGAACATCCCACAGGTGAACAGGCTAATTGGGAACAGGTGGGTGCCATGATTGGGTATAAAAGGAGCTTCCCTGAATTGCTCAGTCATTCATAAACAAAGATGGGGCGAGGTTCACCTCTTTGTGAACAAGTGCGTGAGAAAATAGTCCAACAGTTTAAGGCCAATGTTCATCAACGTACAATTGCAAGGAATTTAGGGATTTCATCATCTACGGTCCATAATATCATCAAAAAGTTCAGAGTATCTGGAGAAATCACTGCATGTAAGCGGCAAGGCTGAAAACCAACATTGAATGACCTTCGATCCCTCAGGCGGCACTGCATCAAAAACTGACATCAATGTGTAAAGGATATCACCACATGGGCTCAGGAACACTTCAGAAAACCAATGTCAGTAAATACAGTTCGGCGCTACATCCGTTAGTGCAACTTGAAACTCTACTATGCAAAGCAAAAGCCCTTTATCAACAACACCCAGAAACCCCGCCGGTTTCTCTGGGCCCGAGCTCATCTAAGATGGACTGCTGAAGTGTTCTGTGGTCCGACGAGTCCACATTTCAAATTTTTTGGGGAAATTGTGGACGTCTGGTCCCCCGGGCCAAAGAAGAAAAGAACCATCTTGACTGTTATGGACGCAAAGTTCAAAAGCCAGCATCTGTGATGGTATGGGGCTGTGTTAGTGCCAATGGCTAGGTAACTTACACATCTGTGAAGGCACCATTAATGCTGAAAGGTACATCCAGGTTTTGGAGAAACATATGCTGTCATACAAGCAACGTCTTTTTCATGGACGCCCCTGCTTATTTCAGCAAGACAGTGCCAAACCACATTCTGCACGTGTTACAACAGCGTGGCTTCGTAGTAAAAGAGGTACTACCGATCAATAGACTGGCCGGCCTGCAGTCCATTGAAAATGTATGGCGCATTATGAAGCGTAAAATACAACAACGGAGACCACGGACTGTTGAACAGCTGAAGCTGTACATCAAGCAAAAATGGGAAAGAATTCCACTTATAAAGCTTCAACAATTAGTGTCCTCAGTTCCCAAACGTCTATTGAATGTTGTTAAAAGAAAAGGTGATGTAACACAGTGGAAAACATGACCCTGTCCTAGCTTTTTTGGAACGTGTTACAGCCATGAAATTCTAAGTTATTGATTATTTGATAAAAACAATAAAGTTTATCAGTTTGAAGATTAAATATATTGTCTTTGTAGTGTATTCAATTAAATATAGGTCATTGTATTCTGTTTTTATTTATGTTTAACACAACTTCCCAACTTCATTGGAATTGGGGTTGTACAATATTACACTGCTGCTGAGTGATTATAGAAACGGGTTTCTCCTGTGTACTACATCTGTTTTCCTTATACTGCATGCACTGTTTTCCTTATATTGCATGCACAGCCACTGTATATTATAATATACAAATGCATGGTGAAAGTATTGTAGTTATTGTATTTGTACGTTACATGTGTTGTTTTTTCGTGTTTTTGTGTGGACATACCCTGCCTAGCAACTATAACACTGGCCATGCAGTCTGGAACACTGGTGCCTGCTGCCAGAAAGGTGATGCCCATGATGACATCAGGGATGCCGAGAGTGAAGCCAATCACAGTCACCTGAAACCAGTAGCGATAGTCACTAAATGCTGCCCTTCGTTGAAAGACTAAAACACAATAATGCAATGTTTTATACCGCCTATACAAATGTGTGAAAAGTGGGAAAAGTTGTAAATTGACTGACCATCCAGACCATGATGTAGGAGAGGCCAGCTATCCAGATGGTAGCAGTGACGAAGGTGACCATAAACCATTTCTCCCAACGCCGCTTGCCACAGTTGGGTACGGTGAAGAAGAGAAGCAAAGACAACGGCCACATGGTTAACCACTTCACCTTGTTACACACACCCGCTGGTAGATGATAGGAAGATAGGAAATAGTGTCAGTAGTAGGATTAGCGTAACCAATTAAACTAAATTAACTATTATCATATCATTCCAAAACATCACCTGGAGCTTTGAAAGGCACCAATGGGCCTTCATTGACATCTTTTCGCTCTCCTTCTTCATCATTCTCATTATCCTCATTCTCGTTCTCCATCCCAGACTCCAGTCGGTCAGGCATGTTCCTCCCATTCAGGCCCTGTTCATCAGCACCCTTCTCTAAGGTTCGCCTTCCAAGAGCCCTAGCTGCTGAATCAGAGTCGCCATTGGTGATGTGGTTGACTCGAGTCTCTGTGGTGTTGATCAGTCTTTGTCTCTGGCAGTGATTAGACATTTTAATAAACCACCTTGAGCGACGACTACTGGAATATTTGGACATGCTAGAGTTAAAATTGTATCACTTAGCCACTTACAAACACAACTTTATTAATTACTTACTTATTACTTATGTCAGTCAATAAGGTATTCTGTAGAACCTTGGCTGGGCGGTTGGCACTGTATTAAAAAATTATGCTACAACCAAGTACTGTGGTTTACACTTTTCTTCACTTGTTTCTCAAATTTTAGGGGTGCAGGGAAAATGGGCTAGAATCGCCTATAGCGTGTAGTGTATTTTCCAACTACCGTAATTTCTCATGTATATTGTTCACCCATGTATAATACGCACACCCAAAGTTTACCTCAAAATTCAGGAAAACACTTCTACCTATGTATAATGCATTTTTACAATGCATGATTTTGCTTCTAACCATATGATCAAAACATTAAGTATTATCTGTATTTTGTTAGGTTTTTTTTCAAATAATTATTCTGAGGTTAAGCACCACGTAATGCTTTTTTTTTCTTAACTTGCTCTTATTTTGAAATTCACAGCCCTACTTTTATTTAGTAAATTACAAAGCACACAGTTGTGTTCCTATGTTTGATTACCCAGGCAGAATTCTTTAAAGAAAACATGGAGACCAGGTGAAACACATTTAATTTTATTTTAATGGGATTCATATTAAACGGTCAAGCATTTCAGAAAACCATTATCATTAAACAAAACATCCATCCATCCATCCATCCATTTTCTGAGCCGCTTATCCTCACAAGGGTCACCAGCTATCATCAGGCAGGAGGCGGGGTACACCCTGAACTGGTTCCCAGCCAATCGCAGGGCACATACAAACAGACAACCATTCGCACTCACATTCACACCTACGGGCAATTTAGAGTCGTCAATTAACCTACCATGCATGTTTTTGGGATGAGGGAGGAAACCGGAGTGCCCGGAGAAAACCCACGCAGGCACGGGGAGAACATGCAAACTCCACACAGGCGGGGCCGGGGATTGAACCCCGGTCCTCAGAACTGTGAGGCAGACGCTCTAACCAGTCGTCCACCGTTCCACCTAAACAAAACATAACAAAGAAATTAATGCTGGTTGTTGTTCAATCATTTAAAAAAACATCAACAATATTTCACAAATTCTGCCAGGGTATGTAAACTTATAGCCACAACTGTAATTATATGCAGTCATACGTATCCCTGTCATATTGGAATGAAAGTGTAGGCTACACCTTTTTTATAACCACTAAGTGGCAGTGGCATATTAGAATGAAAGGGTACACCTTTCTCATAACCTCTAGGTGACGGTGGCATTTTGGAATGAAAGTTCACAGCTTTTTCATAACCACTAGATGGCGGTATACATTTATAAAATGTGAAAGTTTTTTCCATTTGCCCCTATACCTATGTATAATGTGCACTATTGACTTTTGACAATTTTTTTGGGGAAAAATGGACATTATACATGAGAAATTACGGTATCTAAAATATTAATATCCATTCATTGGTTCCAGTATAGTAAGACAAACAAATACCTCATTGATAAGCATCCGAGAGGCCATTGTTAGGCGGGTTCTTGGGGAGAAATGACTGGTGATCATGATCCTCATGCCAGCTTCAGAGAAAGTCATTTGGTGTGGGTATGCAGACAGGAGCTCATCTACCATAAGTACGGATGGCTTATATTGGCTTATATTAGCTGGGAAGAAATGAAACACAATGTCCATTCGACATTTGAGTGTTCATCAGGAACACTAGTACAAATATTTAATTTAAGTATGCATTTAAATACATACTCTAGCAGTGATTCTCAAGTGTAAACAGGCTGCCTCTTTTAGAATGCAAAACAATTACTGATTCTTTCGCATTATACAAATAAAATCAAATGCATTCAAAACAGTGCCGTGATTGAAATAAACCATCGGGCAAAAAATTAAAGGGAGATGCAAAATTAAGTTAAAGATTTTGAGAACAAGTGCTTTCCAAGTGCTTCTGGCTCCCCGTGTGTAGCATTTAGAACTGTCAGACAGGGTGTGACGGAAGAAATTGAGGCGATTTTAAAAAAACGAAGCCCTCGACCAAGCTATTATAATTGGTTTAGGCTAGAATAACAGTGTACATTATAAGAATGTGACTCCAGCCGAATGCAGGTTCTGGCTGGCGACTTTGGTAATGCCGTGAGGCCTCCGCTAGCAGCAGGAAGCTCTCGCTGGCTTGAAATGGAGCCCCTGGTTCGGGCACCGAGCGGGAGCAAGCATGCTGGAAGCATAGCCGAGTGAATAGAACTGCGGGCAAAGTTCAAAAATAGCCCTAAAATGGAGCCGCTAGTCCGGGCACCGAGCTCGAGCCAGACTGTTGGAAGCAAAATCAGGTACTCAGCAGTGCAGGTAAAGCTCAAAGCTACCGGAAAGAGACGCTTGGTGGGAGGCTCCCGGCTCTTTGTCTCGACGAACCGTGCTCACCGGGCCGCAAATTTCTCATCAATCTAAACCAATCCCAAAAACAACGGGTTGTACATATTTACATTGTAAATCCAATCGTCAGTGGGGCGTGGGGGGGGGGGGGGGGGGGGGGGGTGCTAAAAAATATTCACAGTTCAAAACCGGTCGTATTACGACGTGAGCAACTATTTCACATTGTAAACCCATTCATCAACAGGGAAAAGCTCCCAGAAATGAATGCCGCACCATCCCACACTGCCGACCTGTGCGATCACACTTCGCAAATGCCAATTGCAGCAAGTGACTGTATTACCCTATAATTGGAAAATAATGTGAAATTTGAACAAAATAATGGAACAATAACATTAGAGGTTTCACTGTACTGCTCAATTTTACTATTGGAAAAGTATCATTTTAACAGTATATTAATAACGTGAAGGAGTTTGAAGAAGTGCACCATGCTTTTTCTGGTCGTGTTTGTACTATGGATTGGTTACCTTCAGTATGTTGTTGTATTGCACTTAATTTAAGGCCATATTCTCCCATTGGTGTCAGTATTTTACACGCCTGGGTTACGCGTCCTCAATTCCCTCGCCCTCGATTCTCCCGTAATGACTCCTGACACACCCACTGCGAGTACCCAGTTAGTTTGAGGGTAATGGCTTGAGAGGCGTGACTCATTGAAGTCTACAGGTGTGTAGAATTCTGAGAATGTGGCGTTTACTAAGACATGTAAATGCCATTAAAATCCATTTGGGGAATATGTCATACTTTAAATGTGAAATTAACTCCTGCAGCGGGTGGAAGTTAATCGTCACCAGTGAGATGTCCCCACCGCTCATGTAACATGTTACTATAAAGGAGCATGTGTTTTTGTAAATGTATTCTGTGTAAACCCAATAAAAGTAATTTAATCAGAAATCAGAATACTGTGTTCATGACTGAACAAATTTTTTGATCAGCATTTAACACGTCAGCATTTTCCTCACTACACATATTTCCAAAGGTGCTATTGACATGAACATTTCACCAGATGTTGGGAACAACCCAAGTAACCCATACATACAAAGAAAGTAGAACCAATTAGCTCAGAAATTAAGCTGTGTGTAATAATGTGAAATGACAGGGGGAAAGTATTGAACACACCAACTGGTACTTATTTCATACTTTGCACAAAAGCCTTTGGTTGCAATGACAGCTTCAAGACGCCTCCTGTATGGAGAAACTAGTCGCATGCATTGCGCTGGTGTGATTTTGGCCCATTCCTCCACACAAGCTGTCTTCAAATCTTGAAAGTTCCGTGGGCTTCTTTTATGGATCTTGAGTTTCAGTTCATTCCATATATTTTTGATTGGATTCAAGTCAGGTGATTGGCTGGACCATTCTAGCAGCTTAATTTTTTTTATTTGAAACCAAATGAGAGTTTCCTTGGCAGTATGTTGTGGATCATAATCCTGCTGATCCACACTCGTTTCATTTTCATCATCCTCGTGGATGGCAGCAGATTTTTACCAAGAATGTCTCGGTACATTTGCCCATTCATCCTTCCTTCAATTATATGAAGTTTACAAGTACCATTTGCTGAGGAGCAGCCTCACACCATCATGTTCCCACCTTCGAACTTCACTGTTGGTACGGTGTTTTTAGAGTTATGTGCAGTGCCATTTTTCCTCCAAACGTCGTGTACATTATGGCATCCCAAAAGTAAAATTTTGCTCTCATCCGACCAAACTATATTCACCCAGTAATTAACTGGCTTGTCTAACTGTTGTTCAGCAAACTTTAATCGAGCTTTGACGTGTGTGTTTTTCAGCCATGGGTTCTTGCGTAGTCCCAATGATCATCGGAGCTAAATTGTCTGGGGGTTTATGCCCCTGGCAGGGTCACCCATGACAAATAGGTCCTAGGAGAGGGACCAGACAAAGCACGGCTCCAAAGACCCCTATGATGAGAAAAATTATTGTATTGCGTTTTCCCTTGCCCGGACGCGGGTCACCGGGCCCCCCTCTGGAGCCAGGCCTGGAGGTGGGGCTCGAAGGCGAGCACCTGGTGGCCGGGCCTGCACCCATGGGGCCCGGCCGGGCACAGCCCGAAAGGGTAACATGGGTCCCACTTCCCATGGGCCCACCACCTGTGGGAGGGGCCATCGGGGTCGGGTACATTGTGAGCCTGGGCGGTGACCAAAGGCAGGGACCTTGGCGATCCGATGCCCAGCTACAGAAGCTGGCTCTACGGACATGCCACCTCTCTGGCAGGGAAGGAGCCCGAGCTGGTGTGCGAAGTCGAGCAGTTCCGACTAGATATAGTCGGACTCGCCTCCACACACAGCTTGGGCACTGGTACCAGTCCTCTCGAGAGGGGTTGGACTCTCTTCCACTCTGGAGTTGCCCACGGTGAGAGGCGCCGCGCAGGTGTGGGTATCGGCGCCTCTACATTGGGGTTCACCCCGGTGGACGAGAGGGTAGCCTCCCTCCGCCTTCGGGTGGTGGGACGGGTCCTGACTGTTGTTTGTGCCTATGCACCAAACAGCAGTTCAGAGTACCCACTCTTTTTGGAGTCCTTGGAGGAGGTCCTGGAGAGAGCTCCCGCTGGGGACTCCATCGTTCTGCTGGGGGACTTCAATGCTGACGTGGGCAATGACAGTGAGACCTGCAGGGGCGTGATTGGGAGGAACGGCCCACCCGATCAGAACCCGAGTGGTGTTCTGTTATTGGACTTCTGTGCTCACCACGGATTGTCCATAACGAACACCATGTTCAAGCATAAGGGTGTCCATACATGCACTTGGCACCAGGACACCCTCGGTCGCAGTTCGATGATCGACTTTGTGTTCGTGTCATCGGACTTTGTGTTCGTGTCATCGTGTCTTGGACACTCAGGTGAAGAGAGGGCCGCAGCTGTCAACTGATCACCACCTGGTGGTGGATTGGCTCAGATGGTGGGGGAAGATGCCAGTCCGACCTGGCAGGCCCAAACGTATTGTGAGGGTCTGCTGGGAACGTCTCTCAAAATCCCGTGTCAGAAGGAGTTTAAACTCCCACCTCCGGAAGAACTTCACCCCCGTCCCGGGGGAGGCAGGGGACATTGAGTCCGAGTGGACCATGTTCCGCGCCTCTATTGCCGTGGCGGCCGACCGAGGTATGGCCGTAAGGTAGTCGGTGCCTGTCGTGGCGGTAATCCCCGAACCCTTTGGTGGACAGCAGTGGTGAGGGATGCTGTCAAGCTAAAGAAGGAGTCCTATCGGGCCTTTTTGGCCTGTGGGACTCCTGAGGCAGGTGATGGGTACCGGCTGGCCAAGCGGAATGCAGCTTTGGTGGTTGCCGAGGCAAAAACTCGAGCGTGGGAGGAGTTCGGTGAGGCAGATTCAGGAGGAGTAATGTGGTTTTCGTCCTGGCCGTGGAATAGTGGACCAGCTCTACACCCTCGGCAGGGTCCTCGAGGGTGCATGGAAATACGCCCAACCAGTCTACATATGTTTTGTGGACTTGGCGAAGGCGTTCGACGGTGTCCCTTGGGGAGTCCTGTGTGTGTGTGTGTGTGTGTGGTGGTGGGGGGGGGGGGGGGGGGGGGTTGTGGTGGCTTCTGGAGTATGGGGTGCTGAACCCCCGATATGTGCTGTTCGGTCCCTGTACAACCAGTGACAGTGTTTGGTCCGCATTGCCGGCAGTAAGTCGGACTCGTTTCCGGTGAGGGTTGGACTCCGCCAAGGCTGCCGTTTGTCACCGATTCTGTTCATAACTTTTATGGACAGAATTTCTAGGTGCAGCCAAGGCGTAGAGATAGTCCGGTTTGGTGGCCTCACTATTGCATCTCTGCTTTTTGAAGATGGATGTGGTTCTGTTGTGAAGTGGCTGTGATGAGAATCAGCACGTACAAATCTGAGACCTTGGTCCTCAGACGGAAAAGAGTGGAGTGCCCTCTCCGGGTCGGGGATGAGATCCTGCCCCAAGTGGAGGAGTTAAAATATCTTGGGGTTTTGTTCACGAGTAAGGGAAGAATGGAACGGGAGATCGACAGGCAGATCGGTGCAGCATCTGCAGTGATGCGGACTCTGTATCAGTCTGTCATAGTGAAGAAGGAGCTGAGCCAAAAGGCAAAGCTCTCAATTTACCAGTCTGTGCTTCCTGTGGGTCGTGACCAAAAGAACAAGATCCCGGATACATGCAAAGAAATTTGTTCCTAAGCAGGGTGTCCGTGCTCTCCCTTAGAGATAGGGTAAGAAGCTCGGTCATCCAGGAGGGGCTCAGAGTGGAGCCGCTGCTCCTCCGCATTGAGAGGAGCCAGATGAGGTGGCTGGGGCATCTGATTAGGATGCCTCGCGGACACTTCCCTGGTGAGGTGTTCCGGGCACGTCCCTCCACTCTGTCTCTCGGCTGGCTTGGGTACGCCTCGGGATCCCCTTGGAAGAGCTGGAGGAAGTGGCTGGGGAGAGGGAAGTCTGGGCTTCCCTGCCGAGGCTGCTGCCCCTGTGACCCAAACTCGACCAAGCGGAGGAAAATGGATGGATGGATGGGGTCTTGCGTAATGCAGCCCTATGAAGGGCATAAGCCAATGCAAACTGTAGACCAGTCCCAAGTCCGGATAAATGCAGAGGGTTGCGTCAGGAAGGCCATCAGGTTTAAAACTTTGCCAAACAAATATGAGCTTTCATCCAAAGAATTCCATACCGGATCGGCCTGGACCAAGTCGTTCTGAGCATCCCAGACAGAAAGAGTCGTGATTGGTGTATATTTTATGGACATGTTGGTGAAGGCCAGCACGGTGGACGACTGGTTAGCCCATCTGCCTCACAGTTCTGGGGACTTGGGTTCAAACCTCGTCCCCGCCCGCATCTTACACACCACCATCCTAAGATGTCTCGCCGAACTCCCCCCTACCAGTACCTTACAGTCAGTAACCTCCTTCAGATTACATCATCTGCACAAAATTTAATCCACCTGTGTGCTTCTACCTCCGCTCTTGTAGGTCCTATGTTCCTGCCTCTTCTGGAAAAAAGTGTTCACTACAGCCTTATCCATCCTTTTTGCAAAGTCTACCACCATCTGTCTCTCGAGGTTCCTTATCTGGATGCTGAATTTACCCATCACTTCTTCATCACCCCTGTTTGTTTCACCAATATCCATCCATCCATCCATCCATTTTCTTTATCGCTTATCCTCACTAGGGTCGCTGGAGCCTATCCCAGCTATCTTCGGGCGGGAGGCAGGGTAAACCCTGAACCGGTCACCAGCCAATCGCAGGGCACATAGAAACAAACAACCATTCGCACTCACATTCACACCTCCAGGCATTTTAGAGTCCTCAATCAACTACCACGCATGTGTTTGGGATGTGGGAGTAAACCGGAGTGCCCACCCAAAGCACAGGGAGAACATGCAAATTCCACACAGGCGGGGCCAGGATTTGAACCCCGGTCCTCATAACTGTGAGGCGGATGTGCTAACCAGTCGTTTACCGTTCCACCCTTGTGACAACAGTACATCCTAATTTCAGGTATTTTTTAAGGTCTCCACAGGTGATCCTTACCTCTTAAACAACTCTTCTGATTATTCGTTGCACTCCTCTGTCAGAAATCTTGCAAGGAGCACCCGATTCCTCTGTCAGAAATCTTGCAAGGAGCACCTGATTCAGGCAAATCTATGGTGGTATGATTGGCTTTCCACTTACGTGTCATGGACCCAACCATGCTCACTGGAAAGTTCAGAAGCTTAGTTATGCTCCTGTAACCACTGCCATCGTTATGTTTTGAAACAATTAGTTTGCAATGGTCTTGAGACATCTCTTTGCTTTTACCCATCATGAGATGTATCTTTACTCACACCTTGGCAATAAGACCCTTTTGTAGGCCATGAATTAGGACTGAACTATCTGATATCAATTTGCACTGACAAGGGGCTGGATTGCTGTTTGATTATTGATCGATATTAGATTTTGTCTTGGCTTTCCATTCCTTTTTGCACCGCACTTTCTTCATGTGTTCAATACTTTTTCCCTGAGTCATTTCACATTATTACACACAACTTAATTTCTGATCTTATTTGGTCTACCTTCTTTGTATGTATGGATTACTTGGGTTGTTCCCAACATCTGGTGAAAATTTCATGTCAATAGCACCTTTGGAAAAATATTTAGTGAGAAAATGGTGACGTGTTAAATATTTATTTCAGCCGCTAAAACCCACAGAGACCAGTTAAAGAGTAAAGACTGTGTGAAATAGATACACATTGTTACCTTTCTTGAGCAGGACTGCGGTAGCATCGCAATTAACATCTTCCAGATCAGTGCTTACTGTCAACCCATTGATCAGATTCACTGAGCTCTTCTTACGATTGTTGAGGTAACTCCGGACTCTGTTGTTAAACCTGATCGTGACAGATGGACAAAACACTGTTGCATTGTACAGAACTTGACTCAATGGGCTCTTTGTACATAACGCCGTGCCACAATATTTGTTGTGATTTTGCCCAAAATGACAGCCATGTATTCATAGTCTTGAATAAACAATCAAGTGTGTGTCTTAAAGATGTTTTTCCCCCAAAAGCAACACAAACAATACCATGAACATTGCTATGTTACAATGTGCACATGGCCATCGTAATTCAACGCCATTTTAAGCTAACGCAGATTTCCCAGCGATGTTGAACTCACTCATGATTATGTATATCGCTCTGCCTCAGAACCTGCTTTCACTGCAGCACATGAAAACATCAAATGGTGAAATAGACTTCTTAAAGGAAGAGATCCAGGAACTAAAAAATAACTCAGAATAACTGTGGATCTGATGACGACATTTGATTGTATACTCGGTTAGATGGAGAAAAGTTACCTAAAACGTCAGCAGCCCCACATTTACGCTGTGAGGTTTTTCATGCGTATTCATGGAAGCCCGGCCACTTCCTCTGTCTGTCTGTT
Organism: Phyllopteryx taeniolatus; assembly: GCF_024500385.1. Taxonomy (NCBI): domain Eukaryota; kingdom Metazoa; phylum Chordata; class Actinopteri; order Syngnathiformes; family Syngnathidae; genus Phyllopteryx; species Phyllopteryx taeniolatus. Next base: position 6,064,983 of record NC_084505.1, on the reverse strand, counting down.
TATCTGTCTTTATGTGACACGAATAATGCAAAACAGATAAAAATAAAATAACTTAAATACACATACAACACAATGATGGATATTTTCTGCCTAAATACATAACTAAAAATTTTCATATTAACATTATTACATTACCACATGCATATTCTATTACTAACTGGGATTATCATATCAATAATCTAACGTAACCACAATGTTAGGATGAATATTGACTTCTATACCTTCATATCCACGGATGCAAGAAAAGGCATATATTCGAGCGCTCCTCTAATTTGCTGCTCGGTGCTTTGGAGGAGAACTTAAAAAAGACGATGTTCTTAAAACACCGTACGTAGAATTAGGCAATTTTTCAAAACCGGAAACAACTGTGCGGAAACTCAGCAATTTGGGAAATTAGGTGCAAACAACCCAGTCTATTTGACAGATTGAAGTCATCCGAAGGTGACTCACTTCATGATGAGGATGTAGATTGCATACATCAGAACAAGGACAAGAGACTCCCACCTTGACACAAGCATATACGACAAGTCATGTTATTTTGACTGATGAACAGTTTGATTAAAAATAAATACAAAAATATGTTGTTTTTTTTCTCACCAGCACACCTTCTCATCGTAGATGAACTAGAGAGGCACAGAAACATTTCAGTGTTAAATTTTTTCATTGTAATTGACAAAACTATGTCCGATTATTTACGGTATAGTCAGAAATATAAATTTTTCAAGTGAAAAGTGCAAGTTTCAAAAGTGAACTTAATTTGACCTAGAATAAACATTTGAATGCACATATCCAACTGTTCAATGTTTCCGTAATTTTTGCACAATTTTTGCTGTTCTCTAAAGCTTGGTACACACACAGATTTTTTCAAATATAATCTAACTATTTTTTATCTGCTACAGACCCCACACACAAAGATAAAAAAAAAAATCAGCCATTCAACAATTTTGGCCGTCATGTGTGTGGTGTGCGCCAAGAATCTCAACACAGCACATCACACACGTAAAGAGTCTGTCCTATCGCCGATGTAGAAATCTTGCGTCATCACACGTCATCTCACAAAACCGAAGCAGAAGAAACACTTCCGGATACGCACCGTTGTTTCCCGAGTGTTCCCGAAGATTGTCGAAGCCTTGTAAAATGCCGATGAACCCACTTTTAAACTATACACTTTTAAACGACATCAGGGAAGATATTTTTGTGTATTTTCTGTTTGTGTCAGTCTTGGGTGCTTCTTTGATTGGCTACATTCTTTTCCAGGTCACCATTCTTGGCATCCTGATTCGGGAGAAGTTGGCGTTCCCAACACATGAATATGAAATATTGAACACATTTTTATTGAAGATTGTCGGCCCCCACCTGTTTTGGACCCTAAAATCGAGACGACTCCACTCTTAACACACATCAGACCCATGGACAACCTCATAGGATAATCTTATAAAGTATAAGATTTTCTGGCATTTGACATGCTTGGTCAGGAAGGGGCAATATCGGCACAAGAAGAGGCCAATTGTCTTTATGTGTGTACCGGGCTTAACAAAGAGCTGAACGGCAAAATTCACAACTGGTGTTATCCTGAAAAATCACCCGAAAAGCAGAATATCCCTAACTTTTTGTGAGTGGTGTATTATGCTTGTTTTGCATCATATTTTTGTCAGACATTTAACCCCAGATAATCGAACAGATGGACAAGATGAAACATAATGTTTAAAACCATTTTTTTGAGAAAATAATGATGTCTAGAAACTCAATGAATGAAATTTGAAGGACGCAAGGTCCCAAAATGAGTCTCTTACCGCAATAAGGGCTGTGACTGAAAAGGTATAGTAAACACTGTCTCGAAGGAGAGCCCAGTGAGAGAGCTTCACAGCCTGAGGGGGTACAGAAAGGGTAGAATTGTACAGTAAACAGCTAGTGTTTTGCAACATTGTTATACACAGATATCATTAGCATACTGATGTAAACAGAATAATTGTTCAACAGACCTCTTGTATCGGAAAGCCAACGACTTGGGGCGATTCTCGGATGAAAGGTTTAGGGGTGCGGAGATTAATTTTAGGGGTGCTTCCCAAAATGGGCTAGAAACACCTATTAGTGGAGCAAACCATTTTTGAGGCAATGTGTGCGGCGTTGCTGTTTTTTGTTGATAAAATATTAGGTAATAACCAAGTACTATGATTTTACACTTTTAAAAACACACTACAAAACTAGGGCGGTCTCTCAAATTTTAGCCGTGTTGGGATTAATTTTAGGGGTGCTTCACCCCCAAATTGGGCCTATGCCAAAGACACTATGCCATTTTACAATGGTGCTGGTGTAGTTTTTAAATAATTCAAAAGAGGAACCAGTGTCTTGACTTCTCGTTTCCCACAAAATTCTCATGCTGAGATTGGGAGTCAAAAGTCACATCTTGAAGGTGCCACTCCTAGCTATGATTGCTATGTGTGCTACTGAGAACCAGAGTAAAACGTAAAGGAAAAGCAAATTTGAAAATATTTACTCATATTTGATTTCTTTTGTGCTTTGCAACTAAAAGGGCCGTCTTTCATCTTACTGACAGTCTCAACGCCCCGGAAACCCTATCCCTATTCAAATTTGTGATGCTGCATCCTTTAGCTTCCTTCCATTTTGTAAAAAAATAAATAAAATAAATAACAAATAAAAATAAAAAACAAATAAAAAATAAAAAACTCCTGAAACACCACCTGTTTACCAAAGCATCCAACCTTTAGGCAAGGCAAGAGAAGGCATGTTTATTTGTGGAGCACAAATCATACACAAGTCAATTCAAAGTCCTTCGCAGCTTCATAAAATTACAAAAAGGAAAATGTAACCAGCCGGCACGGTGACCGACTGTTTAGCACATTTGCCTTACAGTTCTGGGGACCGGGGTTCAAATCCCGGCCCCGCCTGTGTGGAGTTTGCATGTTCTCCCCGTGCCTGGGTGGGTTTTCTCCGGGGACTCCGGTTTCCTCCCACATCCCAAAAACATGCGTGGTAGGTTGATTGAAGACTCCAAATTGCTTGTTGGTGTGAATGTGAGTGTGAATGGTTGTTTGTTTATATGTCCCCTGCGATTGGCTGGTGTAGCGGACATGTCATGCAAAAGATGCCACCCGGCACTCCAGCCTCGCACTACCGCCGCTCCCCGCCAAGGTAGACAATAGAGACTGGCGAGACGCAACTTCTGGCAAGACGCAACTTCACTAAACTAACTTCGCTAAACGAATCAGCAGCCATAAACCATCAAAAACAAGACACAGACAGTTGCTTTGCCATACCGATGCTCAATGAATCACGGCTGCATGGCGCTTCAAAGCGGAGACCCAAGGATGCCGAGTTCGCCCCCGGACGCTAAGTTAATTAACTCCCCACCAGTCGAAGGATCGCACCAACAAAGCCGCCTCCACTCTGTTGAGTACCGCCACTTGGGAGTTGGAACAGGCAACAGCGACACCCACGGGCGACAAGGTACTTGGAGTTGTTATATGCACAGCTTTTTACAGCCTAGATTTAAACATACAGAGTTGAGGCTAGTCTTACATTTGGAAGACTGTTCAGATTTTAGCAGCATAAACCTGAAACGCAGCCTCGCCGTGTTTAGTCTTGACCCTGGGCATCAGACAGGGGCCACTCCCTGAGGGTCTCAGACTCCGACAAGGTTCATATGGCTCTAACATGTCAGAGATGTATTTGGTGCTAGACCATGAAAAGACTTGAATACAAGAAGAGCTGTTTTAAAGTCTATTCTCTGAGTGACAGGAAGCCAGTGCAAAGACCTGACCACTGGACTAATATGATTGTATTTCCTGGTTCTAGTCATGACTCGAACAACAGCATTCTGGATCTACTGCAGCTGTCTCGTTAATTTAGAGAGCCCAGTTAGCACGCCATTGCAGTAGTCTAACCTGCTGGAGACAAACGCTTGGATTAGTCTCGCTAAGTGAGGTTTAAACACTGTTCCTTTGATTTGGGCAATGTTTTTTAGACAGTAAAAGGCTGCTGATGTTATTGATTTAATGTGGCTGTTAAAATTTAGGTATGAATCCAATTTTACCCCTAGGTTTCTAACTTGATTATTCAGTTTTAGAGAGAGAGTGTCAAGGTGACATAACATTTTTTCATTGTTTCTGTGGGTCACAGACACTTTTTGTTTTGTCTGCTATTATCTTGAGAAAATGGTTTTGCATCCAAACACTGACCTGTTCGATGCAGTGACACAGTAAATCTACAGGTCCATGTTGTCGTCAATGACACGCAGATCTGAGTGTGATCTGCATAGGTGTGGAAGACACTTTATAGCTGCATATTAGCTGGCATAGCTAGCATACTGTATGTAAAGTTGAACAATAGGGTCCCAGGATTGGCCCCTGGGGACCACCACTGGTCATAGCCATTTGTTCTGAGACAGTTACTAATCTTAATGAAGTATGAACGGTCCTCGAGAGAGAAGAATTTTCGATAGCACTTGTCCTCATTTAGGTTGTGGGTGAATTGGAGCCTATCCCAGCTGAATTTGGGCGAGAGGCAGGGTGCACCCTGGACTGGTTGGCAGTCAACTGCAGGGGACATACAGACAACCATTTAAACTCACATATACACTTTAATTACTTAATTACATGCACCATTGGAATGTGAGAGAAAGCACCCGGAGAAAAACCACAAGAGCACGGGGAGAACGTGCAAACATCACATGGGACGGCCTGAGCCGAGAATGGAGCCAAGAACCTCGGAACTGTCATACAGACATGCTTAACACTAGTACACCATGCTGCCAGACAGCATATGGGAGAAAGTCAGAGTATTCACTCAAACATCCAAACTCCACAGGGGATGGCCGTGGAGAAGATTTGAACAGGGAACCTCTGGGGTATCATTATTATTATTGTTAAATTGATGGAAAAAACATGACTATTATTATTCTTCCTATTATTAAAGTTAAATAATATTGTGTTGCAAAGTGCATTTGATAGACCGGATGATGAATTTACTGCACCACATCTCTCCAAGCCCTGTCATATCGCCTGTGTTTCTACCTCATTATCTCACTATTACATAATATGCAATCTGGGATTACATCACTGAAGTCAAGCGTGTGTGTTTTTCAGAGCAAAGAGCTTATCCTTGGACTCTGTTCATTTTAATTCAAGGGCCCACCCTTCCACTTGCACATCAGATGGGATCAGTGAAAGATGCTCTCTATATTATCTGTGTATCTTGACATGAATTTACAATCTTTTGTCTGAGGCTGACTTTGTACAAATCATATTAATTTTGATATTTTCTCTTTATATAACAACTCTTTTAAGCAATAACACTTTGACAAAGATGGGAGCGGGGAGCAGGAGGCAACTGTAAAAAATAAATCTGACACTGGCATGACATTAATAGTTCATTCATTCACTTTGCTCAATCTTCAAAGCCACCCACCCAGCAATATTTCTGTCTATTGAATCAGCGCCGAAATTACATCATACCTGTCCTGCAAAGAAGCCACACACGCCGATGATGCAGAGTATGTTAAAGACTGCTGAGCCAACAATGGTCCCCACACCTACATCACCTTTGGTAACAAACACTCCTGGGAAGAAAGTGAGCCAAGTTACACACAAAAGCATACACGCATACGTACACGTATGCATGCACGCACGCACGCACACAAACATACACGCATGCAGACAAGACAGACAGACAGACACAGTGGACCCCCACTTTTCACAGGGGATAGGGACCAGGCCATACAATTGACAGATAATTGACACCGTTATGATTGCGTTTTTTAAAAATGTTTTTCCGTATATATATAAATATATATATATTAATATATATATATATATATATATATATATATATTCACAAAATTGTAAATATCTAAAATGTAAATGCTCATGTCATGTACAGCATGTTTCAGCTGATCGTATGTCTTCATACCAATGATGGACGTGAAGAGCTCGGGAGCCGAGCTGCCTGCAGCCATGAAGGTTGCACCTGCCACGTCCTCACTGAGATGAAGATGCTGCAAAGCCCGGGATCGAGAAGAGTAGTGAAGAAAATTATACATAGAAGAGCCCCAATGTTTTTTCCCATCCAAGCTATCCTGTATAACATTATTTTGCTATCACAGAAAACTGCAAAAATAAACTTTGTGAGCTTGGCGCAGAAAACACAATATATTTAAAATATGACTCAACTTTGAATACATTATATTAAAATTAAATAAATACCTGGATGCTAACATCACCTGTATAAGGTGTATCCTGCCTCTTGCCCAAAGTCAGCTGGGCGAGGCTCCAGCTTACCCGTAACCCTAAAGCGAATAAGCGGTATAGAAAGTGGATGGATGCAAACATTTGTACTATATATACTGACCCTCTTCTGAGGATGTTATGTTTTTATCAGTGTGGATTTGTCCGTGTGTTTATTTGTGAACAACCTCCTCAACCGTTTTACATCGTGGACTTTTTTTTTATGATGGTAAAGGTTCTCAGAAAGATGTTCCTATTAAACGTGGGTAAGAATCCTGATGATGTTTTTTAAGTTGTCTTATTTTTTTTATTTTATTTTTTTTAAATCCAGTCTCTCTCAAATCTGATCTAATCTGAGGAGAATGTAGTGTATGATTTGTATTCACGGTCAAAGGCGCTAATATCAATCCATCGACAGTCAAAGTTATGCAATTTTCAACAATAGCAAGATAAATAATAATTAACTCAACAGACAGTATTGTTTATCCACATATTTATACCTTGCATATCTTCTCCAGGGAGGGGACAAAGTAGTCATCACAGACCAGAGCTAGAGCACAGAACAGGTAAATAGTCTGTGAAGAGAGAAGTATAAAATTACAAGAGCATCAGTAAGTGTAACTATTCTAGGTTGTGAAATGGGATTTTAGTGTTTAGTGTCCAAGTCCAGAGGTTTTGGCACAATCATAATTTTTGCAGTCATTTAGTGATATTTTTCTTCAACCCCGTGTTTTTCCTTTGGTGCACGTAACCATTGAATAACAATAACCATTACAGCCTACCCCTCCCTGAGCCATCACCTTATTTTGGTAGAGGGGTTTGTCTGTCCCAATGATCCTAGGAGCTAAGTTGTCTGGGGTTTTACACCCCTGGTAGGGTCACCCATGGCAAACAGGATTTACAGTAGGTGAGGGACCAAACAAAGCACAGCTCAAATGACCCCTATTGATGATGAACATACATGGTGTTCAATCCCCGGCCCCGCCTGTGTGGAGTTTGCGTGTTCTCCCCGTGCCTGCGTGGGAGAACACGGGCACTCCGGTTTCCTCCCACATCCCAAAAACATGTATGAATTGGAGACTCTAAATTGCCCGTAGGTGTGAATGTGAGTGCGACTGGTTGTTTGTTTGTATGTGCCCTGTGATTGGCTGGCAACCAGTTCAGGGTGTACCCCGCCTCCTGCCCGATGATAGCTGGGATAGGGTCACCTAGTGAGGAGAAGCAGCTCAGAAAATGGATGGATGGATAGAATATCAACTGGTTTACTCTGTGAAATGTAAAAGTACTGGGGCTCTAAAATTAATAAAAGCACACTCTTGAATTATACAGCTGTATGGATAACTTACGCACAAGACATGCAAGGCCACTGCTCCTTCAGTTCTTTCTTTGTTTGTGAACAGGTCTGTTGGGAACTCATGCAGAGCTGCAAGAGAAAGAAACCAGCAGTTAAAGAGAATGTGTAGTGTTTTTTTTTTACTTAATTTGAATTCACATATGTACTACATGTCACAAAAGGGGGGGTCATATTTTGTAATGCCAGGCAGACTGGTCAAACATTTAAGTTAACCTTCTCACTGAATGGATATGCTTCCTTGAAAAGCCACAAGATAATTAGGATACCGACATATTGTATTTTCTAACATTGAGTGAGATATTTTGGGGATCAAAAGAGGGATAGAGTGCAAAATTATATGCAAAGTGAAAAAAAATGCATCGAGCTAATAATAGAACTGGAGCAGTGTGTAAAAGATGTAGAGATTTAGAGGAAAGTTGGCAGAAGGACGGAGCGTGACGAAAAACATAGCTAGGTGACTGAGAGGACCTTTAGATTAAAAAGGTTGCATGATGTGTTATCCTCCCTCTGTGTTCCTTTTTGACTACCTCCACAGCTCCCCTTTTGAAGGCCATGCAGTACCAGGCCCTTGATTAAATCATATTGTTGGAGAAGATTCACCTGTCCCCATCAAACATCAAGCCACCCCGATAGCTATCTCCTCCCACTTTAACCAAGAGTTCAGTCTTATATAAGCCACTAGCAAGACCCTGGAGCAGTGACATGACATAAATCTAGTTAAATTGGGTACCAGCCCGGATTTGACAGATGTCACAGATGATACAAGGTACAAAGTATAAGGTACTTTTATTGTCAATTCTTCAATATGCGTAACACATACAGATGATTGAAATTATGTTACTCAAGGGTCCGAAAGACAGACACATAACATCAATATAAAAGCTAAATAAACTATTGTATATACAGTATAAAAAGTATCAATTGAGTGTGCAAATATCAAAGGTCAGGTGATGTGTCTAACGTCGTCAAGGTCAGAGAACCAAGGCAAATAAGACATTTATAAATTAGATGACAAAACCTCAATGCTGCAAAAGTGGCTGGTGCGACCCTGAGTCTGGTGTGAGTGTGTTCGTGTATTGTGTGTGTGTGAGTGTAGGTGCATCTACATGTTTCAGGGGCGTCAGAGTTCAGGTTTGTAGAGGACTGAAGCGGTAGAGGGGGCAGAGAGTTCAGATTCCTGACAGCCTGATGAATAAAACTGTCTTTGAGTCAGGTAGTTCTGCCCCGCAGACTCCGCAGTCTCCTGCCTGATGGCAGCAGACTGAAGAGGCTGTGTGACGGATGGGTGGCATCTACCGCTATAAGGGGGGCTTTGCGGGTGAGGCGGTGCTGTAAATGTCCTGCAGGGAGGGAAGAGAGGTTCCGATGATCTTCTCAGCTGCCCTCACTATGCGATGGAGAGTCTTGCGGCAGGATGCGGTGCAGGCTCCGTACCACACAGTGATGCAGTTGGTCAAAATGCTCTCTATGGTCCCTCTGTAGAACAAGGACATGATGGGGCTCGGGCTCTGGCTCTTCTCAGCTTGCGCAGGAAGTAGAGACGCTGGTGAGCTTTCTTGGCCAATGATGAGGTGTTGTTGGTCCAGGAGAGGTCCTCAGTGATGTGCACTCCCAGGAACTTGGTGCTGCGCACCCTCTCCGCCGCAGCACCATTGATCTTCAGGGGAGCATGCTGGAATGTATTTTTTTGAAGTCCACAACAACCTCCTTGCTTTCTCCACGTTCAGGGAGAGATTGTTGTCCATGCACCACCTGGCCAGGCAGCTCAACTCACTCCTGTAGTTTGTCTCGTCCACGTTGCTGATGAGACCCACCACAGTTGTGTCGTCTGCAAACTTGACGAAGAGGTTGGAGCTGTATGTCGGGGTGCAGTCATAGGTCAGCATGGTGAAGAGGAGGGGGCTCAACACACAACCTTGAGGGGCCCCCGTGTTCAGAGTGATGGTGCTGAATGTGTTGCTGCCGACCCGTACTGCCCTGTCAGAAAGTCCAGCAGTCAATTGCACATCGAAGAATTGAGCCCCACCTGGTCCAGTTTGTAGATCAGTTGTTTAGGCGTGATGGTATTGAATGCTGAGCTGAAGTCTATGAACAGCAACTAATTCATCTTTCTATTATATTCGATTGTCATCTCCATGAGCATCACAGGGAACGCAACTCGAGACTCCTGACTCCGCCTACCTCCCAGTTCTCACCACGATACGTTTCTGAATCTATCTCCGAGCCACAGCCTTCATCCTCAGCCCCGCCCCTGGATAGCAGCGAGCCTATGCAGCTAGGACGAGCAAAACTCTCAGATGTCGAGAAGACACGCAGGAGATCGTCCAATCTGTGTTTTTGTTGTGGAGATGCTGGCCATTACATCGCCAAATGTCCCACACATCCATCAAACTGTCGGACTCACCAATGAGGAAGGAGGCATTGGTGAGTCACTCAAGTTCCTCTTTTTCACCCCGTTTTAAGATCTCTGCTACCATCTGCTGGAATAACTTGTCTTTGCCCATCTTTTCCCTAGTAGATTCTGGAGCAGATGAGAATCTGAACGCTGACTGGTGACTCAATTGGGAATTAATCTGTAAACTCTAACCGCTCCAAAGAAGGCCACTGCTCTCAATGGGCAGCTGATTTCTCGTGTCAAAGAAACGACCGTCGCTGTTCCTCTTAAACTCTCTGGTAACCATCAAGAAATTTTTAGTTTTTGTTTTTGATTGACTGCAAGTTCAGATTGTGCTTGGCTTGCATTGGCTGAAGACCCACAATCCCAACATCGACTGGACAGTCCATAAAATAACCTCCTGGAGCAATTTTTGCCATGCGAACTGCTTGTTGACTGCTGCGGGGCCTCCTAATGTCAAAGTCAAAGTGAGGAGCCTGATTTGTCTTGTGTACCTGTAATTTATCAAAACTTAGCTCAAGTATTCAGTAAACACCAGGCCACAGCTCTGCCCACGCACAGACGATACGATTGTGCTATAGAGGTCCAGCGCGGTGCACCACTTCCCAGCAGCTGGCTCGTTAACATCTCACGTCCTGAGGGGGAGGCCAAGGAAACTTATATCAGCGAGTCGCTGGCGGCAGGTATAATTTGGCCTTACTGTACACCGGTGGGAGCAGGTTTTTTCTTTGTGGACAAAGTGTGTTGATTATTGTGGTCTTAACAAAAAGAACAGGTACCCCACGCCCCTGATTGATTTAGTCTCTTCCCCCCTTCACGGAGCAACAATCTTTTACAAACTTGACCTGCGCCAGGCATACGATCTTGTCCGCATTCGAGAGGGGGACGAGTGGAAGACGACTTTCAACACTCATAGAGGGCACTACGAATACCTCGTCATGCCTTTCGGCTTGACCAACGCTCCTGCTATCTTCCAAGTCCTGGTCAATGACGTTTTGCGTGACATGATTGGCAAATTTGTGTTTGTGTACATTGACGACATCTTGATCTTCTCCAGTTCCAGCGCAGATCACGAACAACATGTTCGCCAGAGACTTCGAGAACAAGCTCTTTGTGAAGGTGGAAAAATGTGAGTTCCATGTTCCAAGGACCACCTGCCTGGGCTACGTCATCGCCGAGGGGCAGCTCGAGATGGACCCAGCCAAGGTAGGTCACTGAATGGCCAAAACCTTCGACATGAAAGGAGCTGCAACTGCTTTGCCAATTTCATTCGAAACTACAATCGAGTTGCAGCCCCCCTCACCGCTCTCACATCTACCTTGACACATTTCCGTTGGTCAGACGGGGCTGACCTAGCTTTTTGTCATCTAAAGAGACTGTTTTCCTCTGCTCCTGTCCTGGTCCACCCAGACCCAGATAGAACATTTATTGTTGAGATTGTTGCATCGGAGGGAGGAGTTGGCGCGGTGCTGTCCCAGCGATACCCAGAGGATGGTATGGTACACGCCTGTGCCTTCATTTCTCGCAGACTGTCTGAGGTGGAGAGGAATTATGGGATCGGAGACAGGGAACTCTTAGCGGTGAAGATGGCATTGGAGGAATGGCGGCACTTTCTTGAAGGAGCAAACACCCGTTCATTGTGTGGACTGATCATAAAAATTTGGAATACATCCACTCTGCTAAGAGACTGAGCGCCCGTCAAGCCAGGTGGGCACTGTTTTTTGATCGTTTCACTTTCACCTTGTTCCATCACCCAGGTGCCCAAAATGCTAAGCCTGACGCCCTGTCCCACCAGTTCGTTACAGATTGCACCAAAACCGATCCTGGTCCCATCTTGCTTTACAGTTGTTTTGTGGCCTCGCTTGCATTTGAGATTTAAACACTTTGTAAAGGAGGCCCTAGTTGCGCAATCTGTTCATGGTGGGAGTCCCCGGAACTCTTTCCTTGTCCCTGATTCAGGTGCTGCAGTGGGCCCACTCCTCACGTCTTACCTGTCACCCTTGAATCCGCAGAACGTTCTTCATCCGTCAACGCTTCTGGTGGCCCACCACGGAGGACGACAGTCAGTCTTTTGTGTCGGCAAGCACGGTATATGCCTAGGATAAAACATCCTCCAAACCAAGCTCTGGTCTGCTTCATCCACTCCCTATTTCCAGGCGTCCTTGGTCACACATCACCCAAGACTTTGTTACCAGACTCCCCACGTCAAAGGGAAACACCGTCGTTCTCACTGTGGTGGGCAGGTTCTCAAAGGGCAGCCCACTTTATCTGACTTCCCAAGCTCCCGTCGGCCAAAGAGACTGCCGACCTATTGGTCCAATACGTTTTTCGCTTGCACGGCATCCCTTCTGACGTTGATTCTGACACAGGGCCCCAGTTCACCTCACAGTTTTGAAAACCATTTTGTACAGCTCTCGGCATTGGTGTTAGTCTCTGGGTCTGGTCACCATCCTCAGACCAATGGACAATATGAACCCACCAACCAGCAGCTGGGGACTGCGCTCCGTTGCGTTTCTCAGTCTCATTCCACTTCATGAAGCAGCCACCTTGCCTGGGTTGAGTATGCCCATAATTCCCTGCCAAGCTCCTCCTTAGGCATGTCCCCCTTCAAGTGCTCCTTGGGCTATCAACCCCCACTCTGTCCTTCACAGGAGCGCAAGCTTGCTGTCCCTTCGGTGCAGGCCTACGTTCGCCAATGTTCAAAGGTCTGGAAACAAGCCAGTTCCGCTCTGCTACAGTCCTCTGCGAAGTCTCAGACACAAGCCGACCGTTGCCGCATTCCCGCGCCTGCCTACACTGTTGGTCAAAGAGTGTGGCTCAACTCCAGGACTCTCCCACTCAGGGTAGAATCAAAGAAATTGTCTCCCCGTTTCATTGGTCCATTTGAGATTGAGGCTCTGGTGAACCCCTGTGCGGTGGGCCTCAAGCTTCCGGGCACTCTACGCGTCCATCCCACCTTCCACGTCTTGCAGATTAAGCCAGTTTCTTCAGGCCCTCTGTGCCACCCGAAGCCACCCCCTCCTCCTCTCCGGGTAATTGATGGGCACCCCGCTTACTCAGTGAACAAGCTCCTGGATGTGCGGCGCCATGGGCGTGGCTTCCAGTACTTGGTTAACTGGGAGAGCTATGACCTAGAGGAGCGGAGCTGAGGCCCTGGCTGGCAGGTTTTGTGCAGGGCACTGACCCGTAACTTCCATCGCGCCCACCCTGATCGCCTGCATCGTTTGCCAAGTGGCGCCCGTTGGATGGGGGGTACTGTTAGGTCCGCTGTCTCAGCGCCCTGAGCTCTGCCCCAGAGGGCATGTGTGTGTGTTTGTGTGTGTGTGTGTCTGTTACGACTTTTGAGAAGTGTTCTTATCTGATCTTGCTCTTTGTCACAGCCTGCCACCTGCCTCTGTTCCCTGCCAACCTGTGTTTGTCTCCTGCCACTCACTAACCACCGGACTTGTTCCTTCCAAGCCTGCTCATCTCCAGAACCTGCCAACCCGGGAACTGCCCACAAAACCTCCTCGCCCGCCAGCAGCTATCTGCCTCAGACCATGTGATTGCCCAATAAACATTTCATTCTTTAACTGTCCATTCCCTCGCCTCTGCTTCTGGGTCCAACTCATTACCAGAGTCCTGACATGTTGACCTTTAGAATGTTCCAAACAGATGTTTTTTTTTAGCATTTTTTAACTTTCCTAGTCTGTTGCTGCCCCTGTCCCAGCTTTTCTGGAATGTGTTTCTGGCATCAAATTCAAAATGAGAGAATACGATGGTAGTGACTCTGACCCGGTTGTCATAGCAACCCCCCACAACTGTTAGACTCTACATTCCTCCCTGCAGCCCTGCTGTGCAAGACAGCCACCAAAGGACGCCTGGCGTATCTCACTCGGCTCTTAAACTAATTAACAGCTCCCCTCAAAATCTGGATGCCAGACATCAAAGACACCTTTCCTTCTTTTGAAGTGACAGAATGACCAAAAGGTTGGACTCTCTCAACCACTGGGAACATTGCTGGAACGCGGACGACATCTGCTGGCATTTGAGAGTTACTGTGTGGGGACTCATTTGAGGTTTCTTTAGCTGAAGATGAATGTCTGTTTTGATAGTTCACAAATGCTGCACAAATATTCCAAATGTATGCCTTGATGTCTGTGTGATTGTGTCGGCTTTGCAGGTCCAGCTGCGAGATTTTGAGAACTCTTCGTCTTGATTTTAAGCCAAACAGTACAAAATGTTGGATTGAACAATAAGCACTTTAGTTTAAACAATTATCTATGGCTTGCTCTATGAGTAGGAGTACAAAGTTGGGAGTATTTTATATTAATATAAGATTTTTTTATACCATTTTTATGGCTAAATTGTAGACTAAAATTCAAGTCGATGGGCGTGGTCTTCTACAGTCTCCCCCGTCTCTTAGACACACCTCCTGGGTATTTAACCTTTGACCCCCGCCCCTTCTCTCTCTCTGGGGGTCTTGCTCTCTTGTGTCTTGCTAACAGCTCTCCAGCTGCAGGGTGGCTTCGGCCAACTCCCACCCCTTTCCTTTTCCTTTGTCCTCCCGCCACCACATGCGCAAGTGACCGCCGGAACCCGATGGCGGCGCTTTCGATCTAAAAAGCCGGCCATGCGGCTTCGATCGTTTTTTTTCCCAGCTGTTATCTGTTGACGGAGCCTCAGCAAGGAACGACCGGCATTCCGTACCGGTCATGCACGCAGTTGAGAGCAAGAACGTGCCCACCACAAGTTTAATCGACAGGAAAGTTACGAGCGCACCCCGATGGGACAACAATTTTCCTTTTTTTTTGCCTGTTTTTCTTTTATTTTTGTGCATCTTCTTCTTCAATCAAACCTGCTTAGTTTTCCTTCTGAGCTGCGAGGAGACAGACAACCACAAAGACCCACGGATCTACGGTTGTGAGTAGGACACAACAATCATTGCCAGCATGTACAAAATTAGTGCCTAATAATTTGGGGGGAAAACTAGCTTCACAAAAAAAAAAAACCCTTCGCCGTCTCTCGCTCTGTTTGCATTAAACGCTCACATTTTCAATTTTAGCCCAGCAACACACAATGTCCTATTTCCCTTTTCGTTCGCCTATTTTTCTTTCTCTCACCATTATTCGTTTCCTTTTTGTAGTTAGACGCCTCTGTGTTTCCCTGTAGATCCCTCGTAGATTTCATGAAATATTCTATAATATTCCACTCCTTTTTTTTTTAGTTTAATAATGAGACCTCTATAATCTAGAATTCCTATTTCCTTAGTGTAGCAACCTTCAGATTATGAGACTGATAAGAGGATTTCTGTCACTTTTTCTAAATTTTACACATAAAAAAGAGACGTGGTGCCCTTTCGAGACAAAATTTGTTTGATTCTAACAAAAGTATATCGAACTAAACTGGAAGTGAACACAGGCGTTCGCCTTCGACAAAATTATTTGTTAAATAAATTACGTACGTATGTATCAGTTTGAACATGAAATAGGTTGTCTTTGCAGTGTATTCAATTGGATAGAGGTTGAAAATGATTTGCAAATAATTGTATTCTGTTTTTATTTACCTTTTACACAACATCTCAACTTCACTGGAATTGGGGTTTGTAATTAGTCTCATCCAATAATTTTCAAGTTCTTTTAAGTTTCAAGCAAGTACCAGGTTACTGTGGCAAAAATCAAGCAACTAAAGTCGACTCCTCACTAAATTTCTGTCGTGTCAAGTCATTGGTTGGCTTAAGCAAGTCATGTGAAGTAATACAATCTTGCTCGGTCACAACATGTTGCAGTTGCAAACTTTCTTCACTGATCATAACGCAAAAAAAGTATTTTTATCCATCAATTCCCTATATTGCTTATCCTGTAGAGTCACGGGTGTGCTAGAGCCTATCCCAGCTCACTGGGAGCGAGGCAGTTACACCCTGGACTGGACGCCAGCCAATTGCAGGGCATGTCTAGTCAAATATAGACAAACAAGCATTTATGCTGACATTCCCAGTTGAGGACAATTTAGAGTCCTCAATTAACCAACCATGCATGTTTTTAGAATGTGGGAGGGAACCGGAGTACTCGGACAAAACCCACGCAAGCAAGGGGAGAACATGCAAACTTCACACAGGAAAGCCAGAGCCCGGAAACAAACCTACGACCTCTGAATTGTGAGGTGGTCATGCTAACCAGTCCGCCACCATTCCACTCCAAAAAATTATATTTACACCTTATTAAAGTTAAAAGAACAACTGAAAAGATTACACTGCATCATTTAAAGTTACATTTCAAAAACTAACTGAACAAAATGTACTGTGAACTTTGTGATATAGTGAAAGCTAGTCACAACTGGGCGGCACGGTGGGCGACTGGTTAGAGCGTCAGCCTCACAGTTCTGAAGACCCGGGTTCAATCCCCGGCCCCGCCTGTGTGGAGTTTGCATGTTCTCCCCGTGCCTGCGTGGGTTTTCTCCGGGTACTCCGGTTTCCTCCCACATCCCAAAAACATGCATGAATTGGAGACTCTAAATTGCCCGTAGACATGACTGTGAGTGCGAATGGTTGTTTGTTCCTATGTGCCCTGCGATTGGCTGGCAACCAGTTCAGGGTGTACCCCGCCTCCTGCCCGATGACAGCTGGGATAGGCTCCAGCACGCCCGCGACCCTAGTGAGGAGAAGCGGCTCAGAAAATTGATGGATGTATGGATAGTCACAACTGCTACTAAGATTCTGAGAAGAAAATTTAAAATGTCTTACATTTCTGCATAAATCGGTCATAAAATGTGTTCTGATAATAATCACAAGAATAAACAGTCTGCTTCAACTAATAGTACACAAACAATTATTTGCTTTCATATTTTTATTGAAAATAACGAGAAAAAAGTAAGTGAACCTACGCATTCTCCAAGAGCGAATCAGAGTCAGGTCTGTGCCAACTTGGAGTCCAATCACACACCAGTTTAGAATTTACTCCTGTCAAGAAGCATTGCCTGATGTATACCATCCCTTGCTCAAAAGAGCACTCAGGTCTAGGACTAAGAATTGTTTAATAATAATAATAATAATAATTATCATAATGCTTTACACTTATATAGCGCTTTTCTAGACACTCGAAAAACGCTTACAATCGCACACATTTACTTGTATAAAACTGTCGTTTATCAAGTCTTGGATGTTCATCAGTCCACGGTTAGACATATTTTCTATAAGCGGAGAAAGTTCAGCACTGTTGCTTCTCTTCCAAGCAGTAAAGATGACTGTAAGAGCACAGTGCAGAATGCTCAAAAAGGTTAAAAAAAACCACTAGTGTCAGCTGAAGACTTACAGAAATCACTAGCACATGCCAACATCTCTGTTGACAAATCTACCAAACGTCAAACATTAAACAATAATGGGGTTCATGGGAGAACACCAAGGAGGAAGCCCTTGCTGCCTAAAAAAAACATTGCTGCACGTTTGAAGTTAGCTAAAAGCACTTGGATGTTCCACAGTACTACTAACAAAATATTCTGTGGATAGATGAAACCAAAATGTAATTGTTTGAGAGGAACATACAATGCCATGTATGGAGGAAAAATGGCAGGGAAAACTAACATCAAAACGTTAACCTAACTGTTCAACTTCAGCTCGGCTGAGGGCAGCACTTGTTTTGTTTTTTAAACGTTTAACTAATATAAGAGAGGGCAACAATATACGGTGGCAAATACAAACCCAACCACAATCCCAGAATATATTGCACACACAAAAACATGGTGGCTACCATGTATCAAATTACAGTGTAAACTAAAACTAATTTTATAATTTAAAAGAATAATTTACTGCGATTGGCTGGCAACCAGTTCAGGGTGTACCCCGCCTCCTGCCCGATGATAGCTGGGATAGGCTCCAGCACGCCCGCGACCCTAGTGAGGAGAAGCGGCTCAGAAAATGGATGGATGGATGAAGAATAATTTATAAATATGTAACACTGTATTTCAAAAGTAGAGGTCAGTGGTTGTATTTTAAGACATAGTTGTTATTATAGTCGGGGTTCCCTTTAAGGTTTTCCTCTATAGTGGGTACATAGAAGAGTCTCCAAAAGGACTCCACATTTTACCGCAACTGCCTGGCAACTCGGCTTGTCTCCGGGAAACTCCAGGGAACATTACCTTTGCGTCGGAGACGTCTCCGCAACCATCACTATTAGAAAGCCAACTAATCTCCAGGCCAGTGAAATATGGAGCTTAGATGTCATAGTCAAACCTTGCATATTGCCATCCTCTTTTTCCCAATCACATCAAACTAATCCCTGAATCCAAGTGCAGCTGAATCACAGTTCACGAACGTCCCTGTTAACGAACAAATCGGTTTACCAATACATTTTTCAGACATTATTTGCTTTGGTTCATGCACTACGCTTCAGTTCACGAACAGTCACAGAATCCATGCGGAATGCTCAGTTGTGCTTTTTCTCACACAGCGGGACTGCCGTTCACGATCCAGAATTTGTTCTTGACTGAAGGGACAAAATCTAGTAAAATCTTCACACGACAAGGATGAAACTTACATTTTCATATTGTACCTTGAATACACATTTCTTTAAATCAGATACACTTTGACAGATAGTATTTTCATTCTTTTATCCGTCATGACCTCTTGGTATTTTTTGAAACTTTTGGGGGGAAATTTTAGAAATGTATTTTTGATTTTAGCTTTGTACAGTGTATAGTCTATAAAAATGTAATGACAACGTCCTTGAGAAAATACTTATCCTTACAATTGTAGACAACTTTTTCACTGATTCTTCCACTTTCCTATTTAAACACTGCTGAGCTATTTTTGCTGTTTTCAAGTGGCTACAGCCCTCCTCTTCACTTGTTTCCACTGCTACAATATTTTAAGCAATTAATTCAATGCCCCCTCCCTGTAAAAAGACCACAGAGGTTACAAAGCAGATGGCCTGCTCAGAGTCACAGCTGGGTGTAATTAATAGTTACAGTCACAAGCTGGTATTGATTAGCTCAGTCCCAACGAAGCCAAAATGCTGGGCTAGTGGATGATGAGGAAAACGTGTTTTCATGGCAGGTTTTAAGGTACATATTCACATAAGGGTATGGGACCACTGACTTCCAGTGAAGCAACAACCTAGAAAGAACTGACAAAAAGTGATGCCTCATGAAAGGCAAGTGACGCTGACTGTGTCTTAAATTCTTCAAAGAGTCTGCAGGGGGAAAGAAATGTTGCTAATTACTGCTCCAAGTCCATGCACCCATGAGAGGTAAGTAGGCTACACGTGCAACTGGGATACATAACAACACACCCACAAGAAACCCGCTGAACCTTCATATAAACAAAGTGTTTTCTACACATCAACAACTAAAAGTTTCACAAAACCTAGTTCTAAATAAGAAACACATGTTCACCATGTACACTACATTGCTGTGTACAGTAGATACAGAAATCTGTTTGAATTCAACAGTTCATGAATAGTAATGATTTGGAAAACATTTCAAATGTTACAATTAGTAGTTGAAACATACAGTGTAGGAAATAATTATTTGATCCCTCACTGATTTTGTAAGTTTACCCACTGACAAAGATGAACTGTCTATAATTTTAATGGTCGCCATATTTAGCAGAGAGAGACAGAATATTAAAAAGAAAATATGGAAAATCACATAAAACAAAATATTCTAATTATTTTGCAATTCATTTAGGGAAATAAATACTTGACCCCGATCAAAACATTACTTGGCACTTGAAGTTGATCACCATGTTTGCACACATCTCTGGAGGAATTCCTCTTCCTTGAAACACGGCGAGTCTAATTGATTCCAAACAGCTTGATTTTGTTCACATCTTCTCCCAATCATTCTCTGAATCATTCAGTTGTTCATTGGCAAACTTCAGAGGGGCCTCTACATGTGGCTTCTTGAGCAGGATGACCAGAAAGCCCTGCAGCATTTTAATCCATTACGGTATAGTGTGTTATCAATGTTTTTCTTGGTGACTGTGGTCCCAGCTGCCTTGAGATCATTAACAAGCTCCTCCAGTGTAGTTCTGGGCTGATGCCTAACCTTTCTCATGGTCATTTATAACCCACAAGGCGAAATCTTGCGAGGAGCCCCAGACTGAGGGAGATTGACATCCATTCGTTTAATTTATGTTTATTCCATAAAAACGGGCGGTGTGGTGGGGCGGGGGTGGTTGGCTGGGTGGGTGGCATTGGGTCCTTGCGGCACCCACCGGGTGGCCAGTTGTCAGGGTGCCTCGGTGGGGCCGGCCGACCGCCCTGGGTCCCTGGGTATGGGACGTGTCCCGTCTATCGGGCTGCTCTCGGATGGACCCCTGTCCCCGATTCCGCCCCTCGATTGATTGGGTGGGGTCCTCAGCCTCCGCGGTGTGGACGCAGCAATTACAGGACACTTCTGTCAGTCTTTGTGCATGTAAAATGGTGTCAATTCATTTATTCAATTTTCTAATTATTGCACTAACAGTGGTCTCCTTCTCACCAAGCCTCTTGCCAGTGGTCTTGTAGCCCACTCCACCCTTGAGCAGGTCTACAATCTTGTCCCTGATGTCCTTAGATACTCCTTTGGTCTTGCCCATGATGGAGAGGTTGGCCTCTAATTGATTGATTCTGTGGACAGGTGTCTTTATAAACATAACAAATTGAGATACAACGGCTGAAATAACACGTCAGCATTTTTCTCACTACATATATTTCCAAAGGTGCTATTGACATGAACATTTCTCCAGATGTTGGGAACAACCCAAGTGACTCCTACATACAAAGAAAGTAGAACAAATAAGAAATTAAGTTGTGTGTAATAATGTGAAACGACACAGGGAAAAAGTATTGAACACGCCAACTGGAATTTATTTAATACTTTGTACAAAAGCCTTTGTTTGCAATGACGGCTTCAAGACGCCTCCTCTTTGGAGAAACTCGTCGCATGCACTGCTCTGGTGTGATTTTGGCCCATTCCTCCACACAAACAGCCTTCAAATCTTGAAGGTTCCATGGGCTACTTTTATGGACCTTGAGTTTCAATTCTTTCCATAGATTTTCGATTGGATTCAAGTCAGGTGACTGGGTTGGACATTCTAGAAGCTTTATATTTTTTTTTCTTTGAAACCAATTGAGAGTTCCATAGATCATTATCCTGCTGAAATGTCCACCCTCGTTTCATTTTCATCATCCTCGTAGATGGTAGCAGTTTTTTTTCAAGAATTTACATTTGTCCATTCATACTTCCATCAATAATGTGAAGTTGACCAGTACCATTTGTTGAAAAGCAGATCCACGCCATCATGTTCCCACCTCCGAACTTCACTGTTGGTGTGGTGTTTTGAGGGTGATGTGCTGTGCCACTTCACCATCAAACGTGGTGTGCATTATGGCATTCAAACAGTTCAATTTTGCTCTCATCAGACCAGACTATATTCTCCCAGTATTTAACTGCCTTGTCCAAATGTTTTTCAGCAAACTTTAAATGAGCTTTGACATGCTTTTTTTTCAGCAATGGGGTCTTGCGTGGTGAGCGTGCATACAGGACATGGCGACGGAGTACATTACTCACCATTTTCCCTGTGATAACAGTACCTGCTAATTCCAGGTCTTTTTGAAGCTATCCACGGGTGGCCCTTGGCTCTTGGACAACTCTTCTGATTATTGTTTGGACTCCTCTGTCAGAAATCTTGCGAGGACAACCTGATCGAGGCAAATCCATGATGATTGGCTTTGGCCCCAACCGTGCTCACTGGAGCATTCAGAAGCTGAGATATGCACATCAGAATCAGAATCATCTTTATTTGCCAAGTATGTCCAAAAAACACACACAAGGAATTTGTCTCCGGTAGTTGGAGCCGCTCTAGTATGACAACAGACAGTCAATTTACAGAACACTTTGGAGACAGAAAGACATTGACTGAGCAGTAAAGGGTTGCTAGTTATCTGGTAATGCCGGTACATTTTTTTTGTTTGTTTGTTTTTTTGGGGGGGGGTTTTTGACAATTGTGCAAAAAGATGCATAGTCCTCTAGCACTTAGAGCAGTTCGAATGACTAATATTGCAATAGTCCGGTGCAATGATCATTGTGCAAAGGGCGCCGAGACTTCAAGGAGTGTATTGCGGTTTAAAGTGACGAGTAGTGCGATAATCTGGGACAATGTTGGTTGTGCAAATGTTACAGATACTCCTCAATCAGTGTGCAAATGGAGCAGATGCTACTCTGGCATGAGTGGCCAGTATATGCAAATAGTGCAGCACGGCGAGACAACTACAGTGAGTGCACGAGTAATACATAATTGGCCCCACAGAAATGTGACAACGAACTCAAGTCAAAAAATTGCCAGCATGTTGTAATGGAATTGTAGGTCAGGTGTTTAAGAAGTTGATCGCAAGAGGGAAGAAGCTGTTGGAATGTCTACTAGTTCTAGTTTGCATTGATCGGTAGCGCCTACCTGAGGGAAGGAGCTGGAAGAGCTGGTGACCGGGGTGCGGAGGGTCAGAGAGGATTTTGCACGCCCTTGTCTTAGTTCTGGCAGCGTGCAAGTCCTCAATGGTGGGTACCGACAATCCTTTCAGCAGTTTTGATTGTCCGTTGCAGTCGGAGTTTATCCTTTTTTGTAGCAGCACCAAACCAGACTGTGATGGAAGAACACAGGACTGATTCGATGACCGCTGTGTAGAACTGTCTCAGCAGCTCCGGTGGCAGGCCATGCTTTCTCAGAAGCCGCAGGAAGTACATCCTCTGCTGGCCCTTTTTGAGGACGGAGTTTATGTTGGTCGCCCACTTCAGGTCTTGAGAGACTGTAATTCCCAGGAACTTGAAGGTCTCGACCGTTGACACAAGGCAGCTGGACAACGTGAGGGGCAGCTGTGGCGAAGGATGCCTCCTGAAGTCCACGATCATCTCTACAGTCTTGAGCGTGTTCAGCTCCAGGTTGTGTCGGCCGCACCACAGCTCCAGCCGCTCCGCTTCCTGTCGATATGCAGACTCGTCACCGTCATTGATGAGGCCGATGACAGTGGTGTCATCTGCAAACTTCAGGAGTTTGACAGTCGGGTTCGCTGAGGTGCAGTCGTTCGTGTAGAGAGAGAAAAGCAGGGGAGAGAGGACACAACCTTGGGGCGCCCCAGTGCTGATGCTGCGCGTGGATGACCTCCCCCAGCCTGACCTGCTGTGTCCTGCCCGTCAGAAAGCTGTAAATCCACTGGCAGATGGCAGGTGAGACGCTGAGCTGGAGAAGCTTGGATGAAAGGAGTTCAGGGATGATGGTGTTGAACGCTGAGCTGATGTCCACGAACAAGATTCTTGCGTAGGTCCCTGCACTGTCGAGGTGTTCTAGGATGAAGTGCAGTCCCATGTTGACTGCATCATCCGCAGACCTGTTCGCTTGGTAGGCAAACTGCAGGGGGTCCAGCAGCGGACCTGTGACACTCTTGAGGTGGTCCAGCACGAGACGTTCAAAGGACTTCATGACCACAGATGTCAAAGCGACAGGCCTGTAGTCATTCAGACCCGAGATTGCAGGTTTCTTGGGTACTGGCATGATGGTGATGATTGCTTACGCTCGCATGTAACCAATGCTATCATTATGTTTTGCAACAATTATTTTGCGTTGGTCTTGAGACAGCTCTCTGCTCTTACCCATCATGAGATGTGTCTTGATTCATACCTTGGAAATGAGACCTTTTTGTAGGCCATCAATTAGGACTAATCCATCTGATATTCATTTGCATTGACAAGTGGCTGAATTGCTGCTTGATTATTGATAGATTTTAGGTGTTGTCTTGGCTTTCCATTCCTTTTTGCACCTCTCTTTCTTCATGTGTTCAATACATTTCACATTACTACACACAATTTCTGATCATATTTGTTCTACTTTCTTTGTATGTATGGATTACTTGGGTTGTTCCCAACATCAGGTGAACATTTCATGTCAATAGCACATTTGGAAATGTATTTAGTGAGAAAAATTGTGACGTGTTAAATACTTATTTCAGCCGCTGTAGGTGTCTTTCATACAGCTAACGAGTTTAGATTAGGAGTACTTTCTTAAAGTGAGAGGACTAGTGTGTTGGAGCGAGAATTCTTTATTGTTTTGGTAGGGGATTAAATACTTATTTCACTCAATGAAGTGAAAATACGGCGGCCGACTGGTTACCTCATCTGCCTCACAGTTCTGAGGACCTAAGTTCAAATCTGGCCTCACCAGTGTGGAGTTTGCGTTTTCTCCCTGTGCCTGCGTGGGTTTTCTCCGGGTACTGTGGTTTCCTCCCACATCCCAAAAACATCTGTGGTAGGTTGATTGAAGACTCTAAATTGCCCGTAGGTGTCAATGTGAGTGTGAATGGTTGTTTGTTTGTATGTGCCATGCGATTGGCTGGCAACCAGTTCAGGGTGTACCCCGCCTCCTGCCCGATGATAGCTGGGATAGGCTCCAGCACTCCCGCGACCCTTGTGAGGTCAGACAATGGATGGCTGGATGAGCAAACTGCTTTGCCATCTTCTCATGTTATTTTGATGCTATTGATCAACTTCCAGGTCAGTTCCTTCAGTGGAGACTGGTGCATGTGAAGAAAGGCTAGTGTGATTTAATATAGCAGTACATTATATGTGCCCTGCGATTGGCTGGCAACCAGTTCAGGGTGTTCCCCACCTCTCGCCCGAAGATAGCTGGGATAGGCTCCAGCACGCCTACGACCTTAGTGAGTATAAGCAGTTCAGAAAATTGATAGATGGATTGATATGCAAATACATTTTATTTTTTTTATTTTTTTTAAACGTGATTTTCTAACTCTTGGTTAAAAATTACAAAGACTTTGTCTGTAGAGGTCATAGTCAATTTGGAGGTTCATTTTTGTCCACTTACATTCTGCTTTCCTACACTTTGATTTAGAGGTCTTTAACATCATTGTGCACTTCCACAGTGTTCTAGGTCACTTCAAGATTGTCTTAGTTTTAATAGGAGCGAAAGCATTCATGACATTTTAGATTTTCCAGGTGAAATTCAAGTTCATCAACTGTCTCAGCATTCACTGTTTGTGGCACACCTATGGTTTCCATAAACTTAGTGACAGTACTCTCATTTGTGTACCTTTTCCTAATAGACAGAGAGGCTGTCTGAACCTTTGGAAGAATCTGTAATTCAAAGAATACACAAAAATGGTCGGAAATAGCCATATCCTTAATGTCAATTGGTAGCATTTCAACATCCTTAAAGACGACCAGGTCTAAGATGTGACCTTGAGTGTGGGTTGGACAAATGTGTCTTGTATAGCAGACAGTTCTTTAGATTATTATTTTTTTTTTTTCCATGTTATTGTCAACATGAATGTTAAAGTCTCCCGTTATGACAAAATAGTTGTAGTCAGTACAAATAACTGACAGCAGTTCTGAAAAATCCTTCATAAATGTTCTATTGTATCTTGGAGGTCTATAAATTATTTAAAAAAACTTTAAAAAAACAGATATTCAAAACAGGCGGCACGGTGGCCGACTGGTTAGAGCGTCAGCCTCACAGTTCTGAGGACCCGGGTTCAATCCCCGGCCCCGCCTGTGTGGAGTTTGCATGTTCTCCCCGTGCCTGCTTGGGTTTTCTCCGGGCGCTCCGGTTTCCTCCCACATCCCAAAAACATGCATGAATTGGAGACTCTAAATTGCCCGTAGGCATGACTGTGAGTGTGAATGGTTGTTTGCTCCTATGTGCCCTGCGATTGGCTGGCAACCAGTTCAGGGTGTACCCCGCCTCCTGCCCGATGACAGCTGGGATAGGCTCCAGCACGCCCGCGACCCTAGTGAGGAGAAGCGGCTCAGAAAATGGATGGATGGATAGATATTCAAAACAACTAAAATTACTCAGTATAATTTCTTTCACTGAAATAATGACTTAAAAATAACAGCAATACCACCGCCTTTTTTCCCTATTCGACACTTGTTCATAAAATTACAATTTGCTGGTGTTCCTTCATTTAAAATGGTATTACTTATTATTATAAAATGCAACATAGAAAAATAGAAAAATTAATAGAAATATCCTTGGCAAAAATTAAACAGACCTAAAGTTAGTGCCATTTTAGGACTTTTTTGTTTGTTTGTTTTTTTAGAACAGTCTTGCCTTTAAGTGGCACTTCAAAAGTTGGATCACATGTCAGAGGTGCTTCGGTGGTATTAAAACTCCTCTTTGCATCAAGGCTTTCATCGTAGTAGTTTCTTTAATGAAATTTGGCTCGCATCACTCCTATCAATGCTGTATCATCCAATTCCTCCATTTTGGTAGCCAAGCTTTGACGGGTGTGTCAGTGTCATTGGTGTACCAGGAATTCGTGCACTGACAAAGGTTCTGTGTTGTTTGGAACACAATAAGAGATTGAAATGCATTTTTTTTTTTTTTACAAATTTATTTGCAATTAATTAATCACGATGAATGTGTTAAAGTCTCACCCTAGTTCTTTTTTATTTTTACAAAAGTAAGACGAGTCTTTATGTTCTTTGAGGTCACCAGTGGGTTTTGCCTTGGAACTCTGGGCAATTTTGCCCAGTCTCTTCCTTATTGTTGAGTCACCAATAATGATCTTAACTGAGACAGGAGAGGCCAGCAGTTGTTTTGATGTCGTCCTGGGTTCCTTTGTGCCCTCCTGAAAAAGTAATTGCTGTGCTGTTGGGGCAATTTTTGTAGGCTGGCCACTCCAGGAAGGTTCACCATTGTTCCATGTTTTCTCAATTTGTGGATAATGGCTCTCACTGTAGTTCACTGCAGTGCTAAAGCTTTAGAAATGGCTTTGTTACCCTTTCCAGACTGACAGATGTCAATTACTTCATTTCTCATCTGTTCTTGAATTTCTTTGGATCATGGCATTTTCTTGCAACTTTTTGAGATCTTTTGGCTGACTTTACATTTTCAGACAGGTTCTAATTAAAGGATTTCTTGATTGAACGGGTCTGGAAGTAATTAGGCTTGGGTGTGATCAGTGAAAATGAACTCAACTTTCCCCAAAAAATTAATCCATCTCCAATTGCCTTAGTCTCTGTTGTTCCTCGCTACATCACAGTCAGTACATGCAGTAATCAACAATGAGGACTTAGCTTGCTGTGGAATACATTTTGCCTCAGTCTGCTTGACTCTGTCGCCTGCCTGACAACATCATCTCTTGCCAGTCTAATTTGCCAGGGAATTTTGAAGGAGCCACTGCTTGGCACCAAGGGGCTCTGACTGGAAATGCAGCATGACTTACGTTTGACTTGTTTTCCCAGTCCTAGTGCTCTGTGGCACATTTGCTTTGCCTTTCTGCTCTGCTGAACATGTTCAGAAATAAAAACTCGTCAGGCAAGCTGATGTATTCTACCATTTGGGTCTTATCTCCGCTTCCTTACCCGATCTTCCTCAAAGCCTTTACTGCTGCATCATAACTGCAGTGCAAGGATAGCAACACTGCCAGTTAGCTCACTGACAAGGTGACTTCAGGACACAAACTTGAAGCACATCACTGTACACAGTATCAGTGCCACAGGTACTGTAGTCCCTTTTATTTTCTGTCATACTGCTATGCAGGGCTCAAAGTTAACTTTTTATATTTTTTGCTTGCCCGTGGCAAACTTGAGCTTGCCCTGTTCGGTAAAGTGCACTCAAATGTTCGGTATATCACGGTATTAATCTCACGGTACACTCACGGTATTGTGGAA
The DNA here is from genome assembly GCF_024500385.1 of Phyllopteryx taeniolatus. Classification (NCBI taxonomy): domain Eukaryota; kingdom Metazoa; phylum Chordata; class Actinopteri; order Syngnathiformes; family Syngnathidae; genus Phyllopteryx; species Phyllopteryx taeniolatus. The sequence continues at coordinate 6,037,358 of NC_084505.1, read as the reverse complement.
AAGCTCACGATTTTGCAGGAAGGTTTAACGGTACAGGTGGGGCAAAGAGGTGAATGCAGGAATACTAAAAAAGCTGTCTTTTTCTTGTTCGCAGTCCTTCTCAATAGGCTTTAGAAGTTTCTGTCCGTTTCCCCATAGGATTTTGTGAAAAAGATATCTTCACATCATATATTACCGTGCCCTTCTATCCCTGTCCATCCAATGTTTACATTCGTGTACAGTACCTCCAAAACGCTATTATTACTGCAGCAATAATCATGCCATTCTCACAACAACAAAACTGTCCATTGAAAAATTGCCTGTTCACTAATTTAACAGAATTTAGTGTCATATTTTTATTAGTAGCATATTAGCTAAAACTTTAAAAAATGCTGCTATTCTACCCAACATTAAGAATTACTGCCTACTAATAGTGATTTATTTGCTTGAGTCCAAATATTCAAGTCAGAAAGGCAGGGATACTCTTAAAGGCAACACAGGTTTAGAAACAGCCAAGTAACAATAAACAAAATAATCATAGAACTCGTACATAGTTTCTTTTCCTTCTAGCTGCTGATGCGAAAGCGAGCATAAATGACAGAAAGCCGCACGATTCCCACAATGTAATGTGTTTTTTTTTAAATAATTAACGTCCTCATTGTTAATTTAAATGTTGTCGTTTCTGTGTATGTATACCTTATTTACAGTAGCTGTCATATTTATTGTTGATTTGTGTTGTACTGTTTTTTTTTGGGGGGGGGGGGGGTTCAATTAAACCATTACTTTAGGTAGTGTGTGAAAGAATGACCTGTTGGTCAGTTCCTCTACCAGACTGTGCCCAACAGTGCGTTAACTGTTAAATGATGATAAGAACTATCTCCACATTAGCAATAAAGGTGTGTGACGCTTCCACTTAATAAATAATTATTAAGACTTTCAGCTAATCATATTGTTCTGTAGTAAAACAGTAAGTTGCACATATAGCTATAGAAAGAGAAAGCTAAAAAGTGTTGGTTTCTCAGTACTTTGGTCAAAGTAGCAAGTCTCTTCAAGTCAATGGGTTCAAGTCCAAGTGAAGTCACGAATGATTGCTGCTCAAGACCAAGTCGAGTTGCAAGTCTTTTAACATATTGTTCAAGTCGAGTCTAAAGTAATCAAATTCATGACTCAAATCTGACTCAAGTCATGAAAAGAATTGCCTTCAGGATTATATGAAATTTACAGGTTATCATCACTTTGGAATGTGTGGATGTGTAGTTATCACATCCGCCTCACAGTTCTGAGGTTGGGGTTTCGAATCCATGCTCCTGAGTTTCGGTGTAGTGTTTGCATGTTCTCCTCCCCGTGCTTCCGTGGCGTTTCTCCAGGTTCCTCACACACATGAATGTTAAGTCTCTAAATTGTCCTTAGATGTAAACGCAATTGTTTGTCTATATGTGTCCTGCAATTGGCTGGCGACTAGTCCTGGGTGTACCCCACCTCTCACTCGAAGTCAGATGGGATAGGCTCCAGCTCACCCACGAGTTGATGGCATTCCTTTTGAAGTCTATCAAATAACAATTGTGGAAAGAAAATACCTACCGACTTCAGAATATGGTATTTCAAGCTAAATGGATCCATTGATCCTTTTAGCCGTGTTTTTAATAATTATCTCATGTATTTACTGAATTTTCCTGGCATAGCAGCATAATTCGAATTATTAATGTTAAAAGTTACACCTTTTAAAAATCTATTACATGCATTTGTATTACTCTAAACACAGGACTGCTTTCTGAACTCATGGAAAGCAAGTATGTTCTAAAAAAATTTGACACAGTATTCCGCTTATTCAATGTGGTTATACCTTTTGCCAATACTTTTATAGTTTTTACTTTAGGATTGTTTAAATAGGTAAACTTTTATATATAGTTTTAAAATATGTTATTTAACCTGAGGACTTTTTTAAACATGTTTAATCACACAGATGTTTGCTACAAATTCGAACTACTAAGAAGCAGTTAAACACAACTTTAACATAGACCTCTAAAATAATATGATTGGGGGGGGCACGATGGGCGACTAGTTAGAGCATCTACCTCACAGTTCTAAGGACCCGGGTTCAAATCTGGCCTTGCCTGTGTGTGGTTTGCATCTTCTCCCCATGCCTGCGTGGGTTTTCTCGTGGTACTCCAGTTTCCTCCCACATCCCAAAAACATGCATGGTGGGTTCATTGAAGACTCTAAATTGTCCGTCGGTGTGAATGGTTGTTTGTTTATATGTGCGCTACGATTGGCTGGCGACCAGTTCAGGGTGTACCCCGCCTCTCGCCCAGAGTCAACTGAGATAGGCTCCAGCACGCCCGTGACCCTAGTACTACCCTTTCCCGCTCACTCACTAGTGAGGATAGGCGGTTCGGAAAATGAATGAATGAATATGATGGAGGTGAAAGTAGACACTTGCTTCTCATCCAACACTTCTCAGCCTTGACGGTACGGTTGGGCATCGAGAAACGAGAACCGATTGGAACCGGGACTAACATTCCGGTTCTCCAGGAACCGTTCAAACTTAAAAATTTCGGTTCCCAGTTTGGATGCCTAGTCCTCCAGCCGCGAAGAAGAACTGGCGAAAAACAACGAAGAAGCGGCATAAAACAACAAAGAAGAACACGCACGATGACGAGCTTGCGTCTTAACTTTGTTAAATTAATGACCAGTCGCCTCACTGCAACACTTGGAATGAGATTACATTGTGCAAAGGAGGCTTTCATGATGTGTAGCGTCTGACGCGCTCCGAGCCTCAGCCAACACCGTGCGGAGCTTCAGTGACGTCAACTCTCAGTCAATTGGGTGAGTGAAACAATAAAATACGTCTATGCCAACACTGCTGGGAGGCCTGACAAGAAAACGTGTCACCTTTCACCGCAACCACATACAACCGTTATCATGGCGACAATAGGTTATTGTCAAACAATGGATTGTCGCGGGAATATTGGGAAAAAAAGAACAAAAAGGAAAACAAACATGCTCGGGAGAGTTGTGGGCTGTCCATTCAAGAAGGGCTTGAGGTATGTTCAGCTACTTTTAATACACTCTCAAGCAGGCAACAAAACGTTATGTAGCCTAGCAAGCCAGTGCTAGCACTAATGTTTGTATGTAAACATGCCAACGCTCTGTCGTATCATGCTCTAAACCTTCAGTAAACTGGTTTGTGCGTGTGAAATTTTTTTGACAACGGCTACCAAGTGTGTTGAGACACGGGAGGCGATGCACAGGTCACAATATGTAATCCTATTGGTCGACCTTAATGTGCGCTGTTGGAAAGTTGTCGTTGATATGTCACACTACACAGAAGACATTCAAAAAAATCAAACATACTAGACTTTTCATTTTGATGCCGTAGGGCCAAATCGTTGGTCGTACATTATGTCACACTACAAGAAGTTTTGTCGTTCCCGACAAAGTATATCAAGCCCGATCTGAGAAATTGCCCGCGATAGAAAATAAATATCAGGGCTACAATCCTGTAGTCTGATCGAGGCATAACATTATCTACATCACCTCAAAGTCCTAGTATTATCCTAACGTTACTACCAGCTTACTGGTTGTACGACACTTTCCCGCTCACTCTGTCAAGCAGCTTCCTTGTCAAAACCCTGCGACCCTGGCTGCTTCTCTCCCTGCTGCTTCTGCTGTCTTCACCTTCAACCTGCTGTTTCTGGAGTATTGCTGTCTCAGTGGATGTGGAGGCTACAGCATCCCCTTCAGCTATTATGTCTGTGATCTTAGCACATATACAGTAAAATTATTCAATCTCTTCGGAAGCAACTTCACTGCACCCCTTTACTTTCGCTGGGTGCTTCATGTTGCCACTCTTTCAACACACACACTGAACACTGTGAAACTAGTGGGAGTTTCAGGGGACAGCGCAGGCAATGGGTGGGATCGCTTCCATACTATATTCTCATCAGTTCAGTCCACTGGCTACAGTGAGTAAAGAAAGTATTCAGACCCCCTTAAAATTGTCACTCTTTGTTATAATGTAGCCATTTGCTAAAATCATTTAAGTTCATTTCCTCATTAATGTACACACAGCACCCCATATTGACAGAAAAAAAACAGAATTGTTGAAATTTTTGCAGATTAATTAAAAAAGAAAAATTGAAATATCACACAGCCATAAGTATTCAGACCCTTTGCTGTGACACTCATATATTTAACTTGGGTGCTGTCCATTTCTTCTGATCATCCTTGGGATGGTTTTACATCTTCATTGGAGTCCAGCTGTGTTTGATTATACTGATTGGACTTGATTAGCAAAGCCACACACCTGTCTATATAAGACCTTACAGCTCACAGTGCATGTCAGAGCAAATGAGAATCATGAGCTCAAAGGAACTGCCTGAAGAGCTCAGAGACATAATTGTGGCAAGGCACAGATATGGCCAAGGTTACAAAAAAAAATTCAGTTGCACTTAAGGTTCCTAAGAGTACAGTGGTCTCCATAATCCTTAAATGGAAGATGTTTGGGACGACCAGAACCCTTCCTGGAGTTGGCCGTCCGGCCAAACTGAGCAATCGGGGGAGAAGAGCCTTGGTGAGAGAGGTAAAGAAGAACCCAAAGATCACTATGGCTCAGCTCCAGCGATGCAGTCGGGAGATGGGAGAAAGTTCTAGAAAGTCAACCATCACTGCAGCCCTCCACCAGTTGGGGCTTTATGGCAGAGTGGCCCGACTGAACCCTCTCCTCAGTACAAGACACATAAAAGTCTGCATGGAGTTTGCTAAAAAAACAAACACCTAAAGGACTCCAAGATTGTGAGAAATAAGATTCTCTAGTCTGATGAGACCAAGGTAGAACTGTTTGGCCTTAATCCTAAATGGCATGTGTGGAGAAAACCAGGCACTGCTCATCACCTGTCCAATACAGTCCCAACAGTGAAGCATGGTGGTGGCAGCATCATGCTGTGTGGGTGTTTTTTAGCTGCAGGGACAGGAAGACTGGTTGCAATCGAAGGAAAGATGAATGCGGCCAAGTAAAGGGATATCTTGGACGAAAACCTTCTCCAGAGTGCTCAGGACCTCAGACTGGGCCGAAGGTTCACCTTCCAACAAGACAATGACCCTAAGCACACAGCTAAAATAACAAAGGAGTGGCTTCAGAACAATTCCATGACAGTTCTTGAATGGCCCAGCCAGAGTCCTGACTTAACCCCAATTGAGCATCTCTGGAGAGACCTGAAAATGGCTGCCCACCAACGTTCACCATCCATCCTGACAGAACTGGAGAGGATCTACAAGGAGGAATCGCAGAGGATCCCCAAATCCAGGTGTGAAAAACTTGTTGCATCATTCCCCAAAAGACTCATGGCAAGTATTAGCTCAAATGGGTGCTCCTACCTAATACTGAGCAAAGGGTCTGAATACTTATGGCACAGTGATATTTCCGTTTTTCGTTTTTAGTAAATATGCAAATATTTCAACAATTCCGTTTTATTTCTGTCAATATGGGGTGCTGTGTGTTCATTAATGAGGGGAAAAATTTACTTAAATTATTTTAGCAAATGGCTGCAATACAACAAAGACTGAAAAATTTAAGGGGGTCTGAATACTTTGCGTAACCACTGTATATTGAAGATGGACCAATGGAAGGCCCCTCTTATTTGTGGACTGGTCTTGTCTACATTTATTTGCATATTCTCCTCACAGAAAGCGCAAAATGAACATTGCGGCAAATTTGCCTATTTGGCAGACACAATCATGGGTCGTGCGGTTAGTAGCTCAGTTTCCACGTCTGTTTGCATGAGCTGGCATGAGTTTGTACTCGTTTTTGCATGCACAAAAGTTTAGTAAATCAGCCTGTTGGTATTTTCTTTTAAATGCTGCTTACTTTTTGCTGGAGGTCTTGCTTCCAGTGATGCTATTTTGCTCGATAATATGGTGTCCTTTTGGCTGTGTACTTTAAATAAAAAAGCTATGTGTATTGCAGTGGCTTGTCCAATGAATATGAAAATGAGAACTAACAGAAGCACCACATTTTGTTCTCCTACTCTTAACTCTTTTCAACATCACTTTTTTCAACATCTGTGATGAATTCATCTCTTTGAAGTTGGAACCTGGAAGTCTTACATAACACTAGGCAAGGCTTCATACAGTATGTTTTGCTGAGAGGCCGAGGAGAAGATACGTCAAAATAAACTTGTATAGTATATGGCTGAGCAGGAGAGACACTGCATGCATGCAAACTCATGCCCCGCTCCATTCTCACTGATGATATAATACTTTTGGGTGGTTGTTAAATTGAGCAAGCGTTTAAAGGTGGATTTGATACGGGCATTGTGAAATGATTATGGGGTTAACTGTTTTTGATTATTTGTGACGGAGGCCTGTGTGCGTGTGCGTGTGTGTGTGTGCCTGCATGTGTGTGAGTGTGTGTGTGAGTGACAGAGAGAGAGAGAGAGAGAGAGAGAGAGAGGCTAACAAATATATAAATGACTAGCTCTTTAATTTAGCCCACAGGTGTCAAAGTCAAAGAAACATTCATCAAGGGACTGTGCTTCGAATGGGGGATGACATCTAGCAGCAGGTTGGGAATGAAATAACATTTGCACCTCTCTCACTCATGCAAAGTTGTTTTTTATTTGCTGTTCTTTAAGCGGAGAAAAATCTATTGACTCATCTTTGATCCGTCAATTGCAACACCCCCACAAAACAATACATCTAATACATGTACAGGGTCCTTTTTGAGTGGACCCAAGTTGTGGTGGCCCTATCAGAACTGGTCCTGGCCCCACATAATCATGATATAATATGTTAGGCTTTAGTGATTATTTCACATATAGAGTCTTTAGACTGTATTATTTAAGCCCCTTCAAGAAATTATTATTATTATTATTATTATTATTATATATATATAGTAATGTGCATGGATATTGTAAAATATTGGCTGGTTGGTTGGTGGAAGGCTGTTTAGGGGAATTTTTTTGTGTTTGTGTGCGTTATGATTTTGCTTTACTTTTAATTATTATTTTGTATATTGGTGATTATCTGGGCGGCACGGTGTGCGACTGGTTAGAGCGTCTGCCTCACAGTTCTGAGGACCGGGGTTCAATCCCCGGCCCCGACTGTGTGGAGTTTGCATGTTCTCCCCGTGCCTGCGTGGGTTTTCCCGGGCACTCCGGTTTCTCCACATCCCAAAAACATACGTGGTAGGTTAATTGACAACTCTAAATTGCCCGTAGGTGTGAATGTGAGTGCGAATGGTTGTTTGTTTGTATGTGCCCTGCGATTGGCTGGCAACCAGTTCAGGGTGTACCCCGCCTCCTGCCCGATGATAGGCTCCAGCATGACCGCGACTCTAGTGAGGAGAAGCGGCTCAGAAAATGGATGGATGGATGGATGAAAAATTATTGCAGGTCCTGGATCAGTAATTATGCTTAACTGACCGTGTCATTGGCATCCGTTGGACAAAAAAATGCTGGCAGATTTTATCCAACGGAAGAAAGTCCTTCGATTGCCAGACTACACAAATCCCTTCACTCGTTATTTACATGATCTCGTGTTGACATAGACACGGGCTTTCGGGGGAAAGGAAAAGTATCTAGCTGGAGCTTTAATTCCACCCAAATCTTTGTAAAGTGTCTAGAGCAGGGGTGTCAAACTCATTTTTGTCACGGGCCACATTGTAGCCATGACTTGCCTCGGCGGGCCACTACGACTGTGAACCCCTATAAATGAAAGGCTACCTCATAGACTGTAATTGCAAACAGTATACACAACAAATTATAACCAGTTCTGAAATAAGGACCATATAAAAACATGTTTTTCAACTATTACATTTTTTTTCAAAGGGGGATTGATAACAAAAAAAAATGCTTGCAAATATCTCAATGGTATTACACCAGAACACAATTACCAATTTTGATTTGCTTTCGCGGGCCACATAAAATGATGGGATGACCAGTTTGACACCTGTGGTCTAGAGCATTTTTTATGTTAGTATTTACATTTAGTAATGTTTTTATTATCAGTCTCAAAGATAATGTTAATATACAAATGTTATATTAGTATAATGCTGATAATAGATAATGGGTCGGCCATATTGATGCTATACTGATCCATCCATCCATTTTCTGAGCCGCTTCTCCTCACTAGGGTCACGGGCGTGCTGGAGCCTATCCCAGCTATCATCGGGCAGGAGGCGGGGTACACCCTGAACTGGTTGCCAGCCAATCGCAGGGCACGTACAAATGAACAACCATTCACACTCACATTCACATTCACACCTACAGGCAATTTAGAGTCTCCAATTCATGCATGTTTTTGGGATGTGGGAGGAAAGCGGAGTGCCCGGAGAAAACTCACGCAGGCACGGGGAGAACATGCAAACTCCACACAGGCGGGGCCAGGGATTGAACCCGGGTCCTCAGAACTGTGAGGCTGACGCTCTAACCAGTCGTCCACCGTGCCGCTGCTATACTGATAATGTATATAATTAAATAATGATCAATGCGCTTACAAAATTCTCTCTAGATATGGTAGACGTTAAAGTAAGAATTGAAGTAAGTGGTGGTAGCACAATTGACCAAAATTATTTTAAGAATTTTATTACAATTCTTCGAAAGCTTTTCTCTGACAACAGCTTTCTGACAGATTTCAATTTCACTTCAGAACACATGATAGCTACCACCTGCAAATAAATCCTGGAATGTCAATTATATTAGGTCAAGGATATATGAGGATGTATGTATCCCTTTTTGAGATTGTCTTTGCAGGCACTCCATTGGACCGGATCCATTCGGGTCTACCAAAGCCAGATCTGCCGCTGGGAATACAAATCGTTCAGGTATTGCACATTATCGACTAATAAATTTCAGGGAACAGGCTTCTCAGGGTGGTGTTTGTACTCTCTTGAACCAAACCTGTTCCACATACATTCCTGAAAATGCTGGTGATACAGGCGTCATAACCAGTATTTACTATTTCCCTATTCAGTCTCTGATGAATGTTTTCCTGACCGTTTCCCTCAATCCAAATGTTTGGATGAAAACAAGGACTTAAATGATGACCATGATTCATATTCCTCAGTCTAACGTTGATGCATGACTGACTTACAACCCGCTTATGAAGGATTTTCTTAAACCTGAGGTGTGAATGTCTGGATGACATTAGAGTTGTTTTGTTAATACATATTATGGTGTTATGTTAGTTTTATTAACTTTTAATGTTTTTAATTACTGAGTGTTGAGCAATATTTAGTTTGATTAACTTTTAATGTTTGGATTACTTAGTGTTAAGTACTTAGGATGTAATAATGTTTAGTAATTTTCCTTTTCTATGTGATTAACAGTAGATTGTGTGATATAATCAAAAGAGGGGAGCTGAGTTGGAAAATGTATGTTTCATATATACCAAATATTACTTCTATTAGTTTATACAACCTTCACATGCTTTATTGTTCCATGTTGTGACTACTAGCTGTTTTCCGGCCATGCTGTGCGTCCCAGTTGTTCCCAGCCATGTTGTGACTACTAGCTGTTTTTCGATTAAGATAAGTTGAGTGCAGCTGGACAAAGATAATTGTTTGCTTTCCTTCTCTGTCTCTCTCACTTCAATATAACAAAGGGGTTTTTGTCTGGGCTTCAGTAAGGGGTGACAACGCATAAGACTTGTACCTTTTCCTCTCTTTGCAAAGACTTTTCCTTTTTCCTTGTAATAAAAACCCACAAAGACAAGATTGCTTCCTTACTTATTCTGTCAGAAAAAGATTTGCCAAAACATGAGTATTGTACATAGAGCAGAAAGTGAGCGGCATGGGTACGGCGTTAACTCTGAGGAGTACAAAACACAAGCCTTTGGAGTCTGGAACATGCTATTTTTGGTTCAGTAATTATTTTTTTTTTTGTCAAGCCGTTGACCTTTGGTAACAGATTTGGAACTAGGATGCACACTCATTCCTCGCGGATCACTGTACGTCAACAATGTTACCATGACCAAGCACACCGGCATGGTAAGTGTAAAACTTTCAAACATTTTCAAGCTCTTTTTATATTTATTTATAATAACGTTGTACTGTACTGTGCATTTTAGGCCATGAACAAAACCTACAAAACAATAATTTTGTACTGTACAGTAATATGGGTGCATATGGCCTAAAAAAAAAAGTGATTCAATGTAACAGACAATCGGCTAAGTCTGACGTCCCCCATTAGTCCGTTCTATTGAGGTTCCACTGTATTTAAAAACTGTACCTCCGATGCACTCTAGAGTTTAGTTTTGACGTGATTTTAAGTTGGGGGGGGTTACCAACTTGCAGAATGCAATGAATACTCGTCATCTGTCGGGATGATACATTCACTTCTGGTTCCAGAATAATAATAAAAAAGTGTTAACATGCAACAAGATGCAGAGGGGTGATAAACATAAAATAGGTCAAATATTCCCATTACTAACTATTTAGGGGATTAGTGAACTAACTGACATTAAACAGCATTTTAACATCTTTACGATGTTGGCATGCTGGGAAATACTCTGATAGCAACCCGCCATGTTTTGATGATGACATCCCCATGTAGCGTCGGTAAAATTACGGTATTTATACATATTTTAAAGCTGTATGAACCTACCCAGATTATTATTCTTCCCCACACTCCTATTAAACTCTATCATACTCGTATAAACACTTTACCTGTATATAATCACCTTTTTTGCATTCTTAAACATACATGGATTTACATTTTATTCCCCATAATATGTGTTTTATTTTTTTGTGACAGTTTTAATATTTTAATGTTTTAGGCTAGGAAGCTTTTATTTTACCGAAAAAAAAAGAATTACAGCATACACTGAAAATCCCACAACATCGCGAACTACGTGCAATTTGACTATGAAGAAAATCTGCAGTGCACTGAATCCACAATAGAGCAAGTGAACATTGTGCAGCTCCCTCTGCTATTTTATAAACTGCCATCATTTGGAACACACAACAGACAAAAATTCTATCTCAAGGAACTAAAGTATTTGTTACATTTTTCATTTTCCCCTGTTTCTTAACCTCAAGTTCATAAAAAATAACTTTAGCCGCAGTAATGAGACTAACACCGGAGGGGAACTTGGCACTTCTAAAACCAGAAGTCAAGGTTATCCATTGACTGAAGCTGCCAATGTTTTAATAATTTCAGGCCAATAATAGCAAAGAATGAGAACAATAACAGAAACAACTCAAGGGATGCTGGTGCTCAGTATACCAAAAAAGTTGATTAAAGTTGCATTGTCCACCCAAGGGAATCTGAACAAGCGCATCCCGTGTACATCTCATGCATAATCTGAGTGCACGTGGAGGGCTGGGGGGCTGTTCTGCACATGCTCAGTGGGCGATGATGATGCAGGTTGACACATCGCATGTCGCGACTGTAGTTACCGTGCTGAGTAATGTGACATTTAAGGACTCCTGCTTTTCCTTTGCACGGTCCGTTACATGCACACACCATACCCAAACAAATAGTATACATAGACCTAAAAATATGGCTTCACATGCACACACACATAAAGTCTTGCCTTGCCATTCTGAGGGGTTTTAAGACAGACATACTGTAGACCTTCACAACTCAAAAGAAAAGTTACCGAAATTTCTATTTATACTTTTTTCTTTGTTGAACTTTTGATATGAATACAATTAATAACTAGGTGAAACAGACACCTATTAATTAAGTATAGCTAATCTTGTGTTTTATTTAATATCCAAGAATAGACAAAGTCAAGAATATCAATCAAAAGTACTTAGTATGTTCCAGTTAATATACAACCCCAATTCCAATGAAGTTGGGACGTTGTCTTTGTCATGAACGGAACAGAGGATAGGACCCAAAAATGCACGACTCCAAAACAAATGGACAGTTTCCAAAAAGAGAGGTTTAATAGACGGGCATAGGTCGGTACACGGGCAGGCAATCCAAGAAAGGCAACAGTATCCAAAAACATGAGGCAAAGAGGCAAGGTCGATAATCAGAACAGGGTCAAACCTTACTGTGAGTCTGTGACGATGAAACAAGGAATGCTGGAACGCGACGACAAGGTACAACGAACTGGCAACGAGAGGGAATGAGACACGAGGTTAAATACAATAGGTAATTAGGGTGAACGAGGCAAAGGTGGTGAAGATGCTCACAGGAGCAGGTCTGTGTGAAACAGGGGGGAAGACAAAACCCGGAACACACACACATGACAGTACCCCCCCTTAACGGCCGGCCCCAGACGGCCCTGGGGCCCCTGGATGCGCAACGTGGAAGTCCCAAATGAGCGAATCATCCATGATAAACGCAGACGGCACCCGTGAACGTTCCTCAGGCCCATAGCCCTCCCAGTCCACCAGATATTGAAACCCCCTCCCCCTCAGACGAGACGACAACAGCCGCTTCACGGAGAAAACAGGGCCCCCATCCACAAACCGGGGGGGAGGAGGGGGCCTGGAAGGCGGGACCAGAGGGGACTCCCGGGCTGGCTTGAGTAGGCTGACGTGAAAAGCAGCCCAATGAACCTGGGAGCGAGCTTCTTGGACTCCACCCGGAGTGGAATATGTTTGGTCGAGAGCCAAACTCGCTGACCCACTTTGTAGTTCGGGGCCGGTGTCCTCCGACGGTCAGCAGCGGCTTTGTAGGACCGTCCCTGGCACAGCAGCATCTGGCGGGCTCGCTTCCAGGTCCTCCTGCAGCGTCTCACCAAGGTAAATGCTGCTGGAACTGTGGACTCTGGGGCTATGGCAGGAAACAGAGATGGTTGGTAACCATGCACAACGTGAAAAGGCGATAGACCAGTGGATGCAGAGGGGAGGGAATTGTGGGAGAATTCGACCCAAACCAGTTTCTGAGACCAGGATCGCGGCTCCTGTGAAGCGAGACATCGGAGCCCAGTCTCCAGGTGGTGGTTCAGCCTCTCGGTTTGGCCGTTGGTTTCAGGATGAAACCCAGATGACAGACTGACGGTAGCACCTATGAGATTGCAAAACTCCTTCCAAAATTGCGAAATGAATTGGGGACCCCTATCAGACACCACATTCTTGGGGAAACCATGGAACTTGAAAACCTGATTAATCATCAACTCGGTCTTTAGGTAGTGTCTTTAGCTGAGGGGAGTTTTGGAAGTGCAATGAAGTGTGCCATCTTAGAGAACCTGTCAACAACTGTAAGAATGGTGGTATTGCCTTTAGAGGCCGGTAATACTGTCACAAAGTCTACGGAAATGTCTGACCAAGGACGTTGTGGTATTGGCAGGGGTCGCAACTCCCCAGAAGGACGTTGATGAGAGGGCTTGTTAGCAGCACATACCTGGCAAGCATTGACGTAATCGATAACATCCCTCCTAACATTAGGCCACCAAAAGCGCTGTTCGACCACTGATTGCGTCTTGGCAATGCCTGGGTGACATACAGTTCGGTTCGTGTGAGGTCGGAACCACATAAAGCCTGTTTTCAGGGCAATCTTTAGGGCTAGGAGTGTTTTTCAGAGCCCCTTTAACCGCAGTTTCAATGTCCCAAACAAAAGCGGAAATGAAACATGACTTGGGCAAAATAGTCTTAGGGTCGGACAAAGAATTATCTTCGGAGAAAATACGTGACAAAGCATCTGGCTTACCATTTTTAGAACCAAGTCGGTAGGATAACGTGAAATTAAATCTCGTGAAGAACAGAGCCCATCTAGCCTGCCTCGCATTTAATCTTTTAGCAGTTTTAATATACCCAAGGTTCTTGTGATCTGTCCATACTAAAAACGGAGTCTGTGCCCCCTCTAGCCAGTGCCTCCACTCCATCAAAGCCACCTTGACTGCCAGCAGTTCACGGTCACCAATGTCATAATTTTTTTCAGCTGGGGTCAGTTTTTTGGAGAGAAAAGCACAAGGATGTAATTTATCATCCTTGAGAGATTTCTGGGAGAGCACTGCTCCTATTCCGGCATCAGACACATCGACTTCTACCACAAACTGCTGTTTGAGATCTGGCAAAGTAAGGATGGGAGCGGAGGTAAAGCTCGATTTAAGTTTTTGAAAAGTTGCCTGACAAAGCGGGTTCCATACAAAAGGTTTGTGTGGCGAGGTAAGATCATGCAAAGGAGAGGCTATAGAAATAAAATTTCTGATGAATTTTCTGTAGAAGTTTGCGAACCCTAAGAACCTTTGTACATCTTTGCGTGATGTGGGAGTAGGCCAATTAATAACTGCATTGACTTTGCAAGGGTCCATTTTGACTTCACCTTGAGCCAGGACGAAACCCAGAAAAGAAACGGACGCCTTGTGGAATTCACATTTCTCAGCCTTGACATACAGTTGATTCTGCAGAAACTGCTGCAAAACAGAGTGGACATGAATAAAGTGAGTCTCCTCATCCGGGGAGAATATCAAAATGTCGTCCAAATAGACAAAAACATAAACATTCAACATGTCACGCAGGACATCATTGACAAAGTTTTGGAAAACAGCTGGAGCATTAGTAAGCCCAAAAGGCATTACCAAATACTCATAATGTCCCGTTGGTGTGTTGAATGCTGTTTTCCATTCATCCCCCTCCCTTATCCTGACTAGATGATATGCATTTCTTAAGTCCAGTTTGGTGAAAATCTTGGCTCCCTCCAGGAACTCAAAGGCGGTGGAGATGAGAGGAAGAGGGTACCTGTTTTTTTACAGTGATCTCGTTGAGACCCCGGTAATCGATACAGGGTCGCAGGGTCTTGTCTTTCTTGACCACAAAGAAAAATCCTGCTCCCGCAGGGGATGAAGATGGGCGAATGATCACGGCTGCCAGTCATTCTTCCACGTACTCCTTCATGGCCTTGAGTTCTGGCCCTGAAAGAGAGAACAACCTCCCTCGTGGGGGTGTGGTTCCAGGCAGCAAGTCAACAGTCTGTGGGGTGGAAGGGATTTGGCCTTGGACTTGGAAAAACGTCTTTAATATCCTGGTAACAGGTGGGCACTTGAGATAAATCAGGATCCCCAGATGGGGTCTGTGGATTGTCCTTAGAAACATAGCCCTGAACATCACATGGCGGCTTGAAACAGTTCCGGGCGCAATTGCTGCCCAATGACATAACCTGCCCAGAGGACCAGTCAATGTGGGGGTTATGTAATTTCAACCATGGGTTCCCGAAGATAAGGTCATGATTCATGGCATCAAAAACATGAAAACTAATGCGTTTCGAGTGAGAATCAGGAAATGTCAATGTGAGTGTTTGGGTGCGGTGAGTGATCTTGCCCATAAAACTGCCGTCTGCAGCATAGGTGTTGCGGTGGCGTTTTATTTGAAAGGTTCTAAGGTGCATACGTCTAACGAGGAGGGAGTTAAGTAAGTTAGCGTCAGAACCAGAGTCAATTAATACAGGTGTATGAATTTCTTGATCAGGAGAGCATAGTGTCACTTTAGGAAGAACCCGTGTAGGGTCTTCCTTAATGAAATTCAGACTCACCTCTCCCGTGCCCTTGCTACCGGCACCGGCAACTTTGACGTGACAGTTGCTCACGGAATGACCCAACTGACCGCAGTAGAAGCACCGCCCTTCCCTCAGCCGGCGTTGACGTTCCTCAGGGGAGAGACGGAACCTGCCCAGTTGCATGGGTTCATCCGTGGGGACACTAGTCAATGGGTTGAGACCGGAACCAGGGGATCTGCCTTGGTTTGGCTGGTCACCGAGGCTCGTCCTCCAAGTGCGCGGTGACGCAGCCCTCCGTCGATCTCCATCCAGCTCGCGATCCAAAAGCCTCTTGTCGATTTTTACGGCGAGAGCGATGAGAGTGTCCAAGTCGGTCGGCAGGTCTAGCGGGACTAAATGATCCTTGACGGCGGGGGATAGTCCTTGAAAAAAGGCATCGAGTAGCGCCCGATTATTCCAATGACTCTCAGCTGCTAGAATGCGAAACTCAATCGCGTAATCTGACACCCTGCACTTGCCTTGTTGTAAGGTGACAAGGGAGCGAGCTGCCTCACGATCTGGAGTGGAAAATTTTAAAAATTGCTCCATAGTCTTTACGAAAAAAGCCCATGAATGACACGCGGCGGAATTGCGGCTCCATTCAGCAGTAGCCCACGCCTCACCACGACCAGTCAGGTGGGAAATGATGAAAGCGATTTTTGCCCGCTCGGTGGGGAATGCAGCCGCCTGCAGCTCAAAGTGGAGTTCGCACTGCGTGATGAACGGCTTAATGTTCCCAGAATCTCCAGAGAACCTCTCCGGTCGAGAGAGCTGTGGGCAGACAGCAGCGGAGGTGGCTGCATGGTGACTGCTTCACATGGAAATACCGTGGCGGTATTGGGTGTGGTGCCAACTGGTTCCTTCTCTTGAATAATTTTCATAAGAAGTTCAAACTGCGAGGCCACCTGTCTCATTATATTGTCCTGATGCCTTGACAGTCCCTCTAGATGAAGGTGGAGGGCAGCAAGCTGCTCATCCTGCTTCGAGAGGCGTTGACCCTGCGCTTGAAGGGCTTTGCGTACCAGGTCTGAGTCTGCTGGGTCCACGTTATGGCCAGTTCGTTCTGTCATGAACGGAACAGAGGATAGGACCCAAAAATGCACGACTCCGAAACAAATGGACAGTTTCCAAAAAGAGAGATTTAATAGACGGGCATAGGTCGGTACACAGGCAGGCAATCCAAGAAAGGCAACAGTATTCAAAAACATGAGGCAAAGAGGCAAGGTCGATAATCGGAACAGGGTCAAATCTTACTGTGAGTCTGTGACGTGGAAACAAGGAATGCTGGAACGCGACGACAAGGTACAACGAACTGGCAACGAGAGGGAATGAGACACGAGGTTAAATACAATAGGTAATTAGGGTGAACGAGGCACAGGTGGTGAAGATGCTCACAGGAGCAGGTGTGTGTGAAACAGGGGGGAAGACAAAACCCGGAACACACACACATGACAGTCTTACACATAAATAAAAACAGAATACAATGATTTGCAAATCATGTTCAACCTATATGTAATTGAATACACTGCAAAGACAAGATATTTAATGTTCAAACTGATGAACTTGATTGTTTTTAGCAAATAATCATTAACTTAGAATTTTATTGCTGTAACATGTTCCAAAAAAGCTGGGACAGGTGGTAAAAAAGACAGAAAGTTGAGGAATGCTCATCAAACACCTGTTTGGAACATCCCACAGGTGAACAGGCTAATTGGGAACAGGTGTGTGCCATGATTGGGTATAAAAGGCTTCCCTGAATTGCTCAGTCATTCACAAGCAAAAATGGGGCGAGGTTCACCTCTTTGTGAACAAGTGCGTGAGAAAATAGTCGACCAGTTTAAGGACAATGTTCCTCAACGTACAATTGCAAGGAATTTAGGGATTTCATCATCTACGGTCCATAATATCATCAAAAGGTTCAGAGAATCCAGAGAAATCACTGCATGTAAGCGGCAAGGCCGAAAAACAACATTGAATGCCCGTGACCTTCGATCCCTCAGGTGGCACTGCATCAAAAACCGACATCAATGTGTAAAGGATATCACCACATGGGCTCAGGAACATTTCAGAAAACCAATGTCAGCAAATACAGTTCGGCGCTACATCCATAAGTGCAACTTGAAACTCTACTATGCAAAACAAAAGCCATTTATCAACAATACCCAGAAACGCCACCGGCTTCTCTGGGCCCGAGCTCATCTAAGATGGACCGATGCAAAGTGGAAAAGTTTTCTGTGGTCCGACGAGTCCACATTTCAAATTGTTTTTGGAAATTGGGGACGTCGTGTCCTCCGGGCCAAAGAGGAAAAGAACCATCCGGACTGTTATAGACGCAAAGTTCAAAAGCCAGCATCTGTGTTGGAATGGGGATGTGTTAGTGCCAATGGCATGGGTAACTTACACATCTGTGAAGGCACCATTAATCCTGAAAGGTACATACAGGTTTTGGAGAAACATATGCTGCCATTCAAGCAATGCCTTTTTCATGGACGCCCTTGCTTATTTCAGCAAGACAATGCCAAACCACATTCTGCAAGTGTTACAACAGCGTGGCTTCATAGTTAAAGAGTGCGGGTACTCGACTGGCCTGCCTGCAGTCCAGACGTGTCTCCCATTGAAAATGTGTGGCGCATTATGAAGCGTAAAATACGACAACGAAGACCCTGGACTGTTGAACAGCTGAAGCTGTACATCAAGCAAGAACGGGAAAGAATCCCACCTACAAAGCTTTAACAATTGGTGTCCTCAGTTCCCTAATGTTTATTGAATGTTGTTAAAAGAAAAGGTGATGTAACAGAGTGGTAAACATGACCTTGTCCCAGCTTTTTTGGAACGTGTTGCAGCCATAAAATTCTAAGTTAATGATTATTTGCTAGAAGCAATCAAGTTTATCAGTCTGAACATTAAATATCTTGTCTTTGTAGTGTTTTCAATTAAATATAGGTTGAACATGATTTGCAAATCATTGTATTCTGTTTATATTTATGTTTAACACAACGTCCCAACATTGGAATTGGGGTTGTAGAACCCTCCAAGTCCTGTAAGAAGCAGAAGGTGTGCAAATCAAGGAGAAGACAACTGTCATCTATGGTGGAATTCCAGTCCACAATGCTATATTAAAACTTCTCCGGATCTGCATCTATAGCCTACCTCTAACTGCTGCTAAGACGCACAGGTAGTGCTTTGTTTACCAAAGCAGCCATATTACTCCTCATACGTAATATATATTTTATTCTTTATCATTCTGTCGCTGTTCATTGCACTGACGCAAACCACAGCTTTGAAACAACCCCCTCAAATGGCATATCAAAAGATACGACGTGAATATTTTGTGTAACCATGGTAACACAATTCCCCCAAACACACCTTAATTTCCCAATTGAAATGAAAAGGGTTCCCTCAATGATTTGAAAGTGTCATTTTTTCCCTGGCGTGTTACTTTAGCATATTGTAACCAACAAATGTTACAATCTTATTTTCGACCGCTGCTGATCTTCATGTCTTCTTTGAGGTATTTTTCTGAAAATGTAAATTTTACTTCAAGTCGTGATTTAAAAAGGGAGAGGAAATACAGCATCTGAGAGGAGTTTTCATTTGTGTGTATTGCATCAGGTAGAATGCTTGCTCAAGTATGAGCCAGCTAATAAGCTCATAGTATGATGAGTTGTACGCGAGGTTGTACACAAAGGAAGGACAAAAGGAGTTGTACAGATTGGTGTGGCCAAGGGATTTGAGCTGTAAAGGATTTGCAGAAGGTTAGGGTGATTAAAGGCTGAGATTGATGTGTACTGATAATTGAGAAAAGGGTGTTGAGTAGATGGAAGGAGTATTTTGAAGAGTTGACGAATTAAAAAAATTTAAGAAAAAGCAGGTGGAAGCAGTGAAACAGGTGGTAGGCCAGATTAGAAAGGATGAAGTGGGGAAAGGATGATTTAGAGGATGAATTGTGGAAAAGCTGTTGGTCCTGATGGCAGGTGGAAATGTGGCAGTGCCACAGGGGATGGCAGTGGATTTTTTGACAAGATTGTTCAACAGCATCTTAGGGAAGGCGCCTGAGGAATGGCGAAAGAGTGAGATGGTGCCATTTTTCTTTTTTCTATGACAAGGGTGGTGTGCAGAGTTGTAGCAACTATAGAGAAATTAAGTTGATGAGCCATACAATGAAAACTTGGTAAAGAGTAGTGAAAGCCAGGTTGAGACAAGAAGTAAGTAACTGTGAGTAACAGTATGGTTTCATGCCTAGAACAAGAATCACAGATACCATATTTGCCCTGAGAATGCTGCTGGAGAAGTACAGGGAGTGTCAGAAGGACCTCCATTTTGTCTTCGTGGATTGAGAAATAGCCTTTGACTGGGTGCCAAAGGAGGAGCTGTTACATTGTATGAGTAGCAGATGTACGTTAGACTCGTCGAGGAGTTCACAGTGGTGAAGTATGCTGCTGGAGTGACAGATTACGTCAAGGTGGAGGTGGGACTGCATTAAGGATCTGCTCTGAGCCCCTTCTTGTTTGGTGATGGTGATGGAAAGATTGACAGCTGAGGACAGATAGGAGTCCCCGTGGACAATGATGTTGCGAGTAGGGAGCGGGTGGACGAGAACCTCAAGAGGTGGACGTATGCACTAGAGGGACAAAGAATGAAGGTCAGTTACAGCAAGACAGAGTATGTATGTGAATGAAAGGGAGGTTAGCCGAATGGTAAGGTTACACGGAGGAGAGGTGGAGAAAGTGCAGTTCAAGTAGGGCTACTTGGGATCAACTGATCAGAGGAATGGGGTGTGTGGAGGAGAGATGAAGAAGAGATTACAGGCAGGATGCAGCGGGTGCAGAAAACTGTCAGGAGTGATCTATAATAGAAGAACACCAGCTAAAGGGAAAGGAAAGGTTTATCGGAAAGTAGTGAGTAGTAAGCATATGCATTGGTCAAGGCTGTGTGATTTTTCGTTTTTAATAAATCTGCAGAAATTTCAAAAATCTTCAATATAGGGTGCTGTGTGTACATTAATGTGGAAAAAAATTTACTTAAATGATTTTAGCAAATGGCTGTAACATAAAAAAAAAGTAAAAAATTGAAGGCGGTCTGAATACTTTCCATATCCACTGTATATATATATATATAGAGAGAGAGAGAGAGAGAGAAAGAAAGAGAGAGAGAGAGAGAGAGAGAGAGAGAGAGAGAGTGACAGAGAGAGAGAGAGAGAAGCTAAACTAAATAGAATAGTATTGGTAAAGGTGAATTAATCCATATCCACAGATATTTTTGACAAAGGGACATCGAAATCTCACATACTTTGATTAAGGCTGCAACTCCGTCCGCCATTGCAAGGTTGATGCAATAAAAACATTAAAATAACAAATATTGAAGCCATAATTTATTAATGATTACGATTATACAGTAATGATTTTGTTGTGCAATTGAACAGTATGCAATATAATTTTTATCCTTTTACCAAATATACCGCAATAACTGTCCCACGGTAATGTTCTTGACCATCCATCCATTTTCTGAGCCGCTTCTCCTCACTAGGGTCGCAGGCGTGCTGGAGCCTATCCCAGCTGTCATCGGGCAGGAGGCGGGGTACACCCTGAACTGGTTGTGTTCTTGACCAAATTTTGAAAATATGGAAATTCAGACAAATTTGAACAGATTTTTATGGAAGTCAGCTCTGTCTGTATACTACGTACTAGGGTCGCAGGCGTGCTGGAGCCTATCCCAGCTGACACTGGGCAGGAGGCAGGGTACACCCTGAACTGGTCGTCAGCCAATCGCAGGGCACATAGAAACAAACAACCATTCGCACTCACATTCACACCTACGGGCAATTTAGAGTCTTCAATCAACCTACCATGCATGTTTTTGGGATGTGGGAGGAAACCGGAGTGCCCGGAGAAAACCCACGCAGGCACGGGGAGAACATGTAAACTCCACACAGGCGGGCCGGGATTTGAACCCCGGTCCTCAGAACTGTGAGGTAGATGTGCCTACCAGTCAGTCAATGTACTATCTATCTATCTATCTATCTATCGATGGATAGATATATAGATATATAGATATATATATATAAATATATCTATATATATACACCCTGCATTTATTCTTACTTCCTCTATTTTTTCCTTGCCATTACCTGTCCACGTCCACCAGAATCTTCTGCTGAGAGAACTGTGAAATCACTCTGCCAACCCCTCTCCTATTGGATGTGCCGTCTGACATCACATTCGATGCTGGTCCCAAATTGAAAATTTTTCAATTCGAGTCGTGCCGTCGCATCACATTCACAATGAATGTCTTCGTCGACGGCGCACTGCGCTCTGCTAAGTGTGGTGTAAAAAGGCCTTTACAGGAATTACATTAGATTACGTTTAGACATCCCTAATTTAAGGGAAAAAAATGGAAGGTGAAGCATGACTCAGAAATACACTGCAATGGCCCATTTTATTTGACAAGAACAAAAGCAACAGGGTAGAAATAAAAATATCCTGAATTTCTCAAGAGGGTAGTTAAGGGCAGGAAGTCACCAGAGCTGCTGCATGTGCTTTAAATTTAGCAGAGATGTAAGAGGAGGAATTAAGTTGAACTTTGGCCCCTCTTTCTTTTAAAAATGACCTTGGGAGTCTGGAGGAGGTTGATGGTGGCTATATTTTCATCCTCTGCTGAAGGTAAAATATACAAATGTCAGCGTCACCTTTAGCAGTTATCTCTCTCCATCATGCCTTGTACACATAAATTATGCCTCAACTGCAATTCATTCCATCCACCTCTAAAAATAGCAACAGACATTGGTGATGTTCAGAATGCATGTTCAGTAGATGTAGCAATGTGACAAGATTTCCTAAAACTGACAGTCCCTCAAAATGCTGAGTCTGGTTACAATGGCCACTTCAACCTGAGTACAACTCACCAAGAATTTTGACAATCGGATGATGGTTTGTGAGTTTTTTGTGTCCGAAAAAAAAAGCCTTTTTGGGGAACTTTTTTTTTTTTATATTGCCTATAGAAAATCTGGTAAAAAAAAATGACTTCAAGTTAGAGTAAAACAGTAGAGGAAATAGTACAACTTAATTGTTTCTCAACATATCTCCGAAACCCTTTTGTTCCGTTTGCTACTCAGGGAACCTCTTCTTCGATTGGCTGACAAATTTCACTTAAAAATATCCACCAGTCGACCGAAATTCCGAGGGATTCTCCAAGTCAGTACATCAAAATTACTTTGACGTTTCAAATAGCTTCACTTGCCCTAAAAATGCAACTTAAATGGCGCAAATGGATCATTATCCATGAGAATAGCAGCGTGGGCAGTAGAATAAGTCATGTACTTTAGTCATCTATAGTTTTTTCCTGTATTTATTTCTTATGGAGGATTCTAGAGGCATTTGAAGTGTTCATTCCATGCCTTTTAGAAATTTCCACAAAGAGGGCGGCCACTTGCTGTGTCACACGCTATCACATTTTTAAAGGCAAAATAGTGCCTCCAATTTGAACTACAGTAATTGTTAAAGAATATCCATCCATCCATTTTCTGAGCCGCTTCTCCTCACAAGGGTCGCGGGCGTGCTGGAGCCTATCCCAGCTGTCATCGGGCAGGAGGCGGGGTACACCCTGAACTGGTTGCCAGCCAATCGCAGGGCACATAGAAACAAACAACCATTCGCGCTCACAGTCATGCCTATGGGCAATTTAGAGTCTCCAATTAATGCATGTTTTTGGGATGTGGGAGGAAACCAGAGTGCCCGGAGAAAACCCACGCAGGCACGGGGAGAACATGCGAACTCTACACAGGCGGGGCCGGGGATTGAACCCGGGTCCTCAGAACTGTGAGGCTGACGCTCTAACCAGTCGCCCACCGTGCCTGTTTTTATTATGTTTGAGATTTTTTTGTTTTTTTTTTGTTTGGGAGCTTGTGTGATGTGAGGGTTAGTTGCAGATCGGTGCAGGTCAATTCATACATCAATCCAGTTTCTTTTGATGTGTGTGTGTTTGTGTGTGTTTGTGTGTGTGTGTGTGTGTGTGTGTGTGTGTGTATATATTAGAGGGAGTTTTGTGTTTGGCCTTTGAACTTATTTTTCTGGTGTTTAAATGCTTTTATAATTCATGGGTCAAAAATGACCCATAAGACAACTTTTGTAGCCTAGTGGTGTACAGCCCACATGGAAACATAAACAAAAACAAAGTATCACTTTTTCCCTTCAGGAAAAGTCATAAAATTTCAAGTTGGAAAAAGATAGTTTCAGTTATTTTTTCTACAGCTAAACATGGCAGAGGGTCACTTTTGGCCCACAAGACAACACAAGGGTTAAAGCGGAATCACTCTTCGCACTTGTAGGTGAGAAAAAGTCAGGAGGCGCCGATATTCTTTGCCAATAGATATTACAGCTAAAATAGCTGACTCACAGCATCTCGTTGATCAGCTAAATACTTTACGGGGTCAGTCTCTCTACTAGTGATTGTTGCTTTTTATTTGGTATTGTTTCACGATTAAAAAAGCCAAATAAACAACAATTAAGCAATAACACACGAGAAGGAGTGATGTTGGACTCACTAAACTTTTTGAAACTGAGAGCTAATTTTTGCTTCCTGATTAATGTGAAGGGCTACGGGTTTCATACACAGGTACATTTCTGGGCTTCAGGTTCAACTACGTCAATTACAGGTTATTCATACTACGGCTGCAAATAATGCTTAGTTTCCCAATAGATTAAACAGACTATTCTTTTTTTCCATAAATTGAAATGATTCAGTTACTGGTTTGGTTTGTGGCATGTCAGAAACCAAGCAAAAACACTGAACACTGATAATCAGTCTGCCTTCACAGAGAACTACAGAAATCAGAAATCAGAGAGGCTGAAATCAGAGGATTCAGACAGTTGGACAGACAGTAAATGATTCATCGATTATCAAAGTAGTTGTAGATTATTTTATTAATCGATTAGTTGTTGACTAATCTATTAATGGTTGCACCTATATGCTCTACATACATTTGATAGCTTTCTGGAGTCGCTTACAACGTGGCGACGCACCTCAAGTGCAATATGACATTTCACCTTCATGGGGCTTTAATACAGCCTCTGGAGTGCAAAGGAGGAACTGCCTAAATCAATGGATTGCCAGATTTCACAGGAAATTACCACATTTTCAAGTTGTTCCACCCAGATTGCATATCTGGCACAAAGGTACTTAAAATGACAGATTTACAGCAAGTGGATGGGACAATCTGCATCGCAAGAAAAGTGAGTAGCTGCGCGCCGTTTCTGTCTTAAGCACATGCGAGGATATGGCCCTAAATGCCCACACTTGCCTGAAACCAAAGTTAGCTGTTGAAGATAAAAGGGTCCCCAAATTATATTTTCCGAGATTTGGGCAAAATGAGGGAAAACACGAGGCGACAGAGGAAGGCCAGCGCAAAGGTGGCAAGAGAGAAAGAGAGAGAGAGAGAAACGGTGGCATGCGAGAGAGCAAGAGAGCGAGAGAAAGTTAACAATTACGATCAAAAAGACGCAGAAAAACTGTTGTGGAAGTCGCAATGTCACTGCATACATACTAACTGTGCTCATGAAAGATCAAATAACACCCCAATGCGGGTTACTTCACAATGGTAACTACAGTAGGAGCAGATGAGGTTGAGGTTTAGAGTATGTATGATGAGCATTTGCTTGCCTCCATCTCCTCCCTCTTCGAGATATGAGGAAGACTTCTATCTTGTAGTCTTTCAACCCTCTTACCTGGAGAAGTGCAATTCTTTTCTATCTCCATTTCCACTGTGCTGCTGTTGTCCACTGTCTGCAGTAGCCTCCTTCCCTCCCATCTCCCTTGGTGATTGGTACTGTAGCTGGAACCTGGACAATATGGATTACAGTAAAACATCTAGTCCCTCTCTTCAGCAGTAGACTCATTTTAGAATCTTCAACATTGTGTTTATGAATAAAAAATGATAGTTGGCTGAATTATATCCTTTCATAATGCCTCGAATATTATAAATACACATTCTATATTCAATACAAAAAATTAAATATTACAATATGATAGCAGTTTTCCACGCAAAGCAAAAGTCAAGGCTGACTGCTGTACATCAATCAGTTGCTGCCCTGTGGGACACTATAATTTTCCATTGGGGACAGAGATGGATTCAAACTTTCCTTTTTCTTATACACAATTGGCTGTGCTGTTGGACTTCAGGGACGTGCAGGGGAATGGGGTGGGGTGGGGGTGGGGGGTCCGGGATGGGGGGGTAGTGGGGGGATGCCTGAGCCCCTGCCCCTTCTCACTTAATGCCCACAGTGCCCTTTTCTTTGTTTGCATGTGCTTTGTGTGTTTTTGCGTTGTGTGGCCTTTCACAATAAATGTAATGTAACTCAGCTGAAAAAAATGGATCACGATATAACTAAGGAATCAATAAAGTTATAAGCAGTTAAATTAGCCAGTGTGTTAAGGAGAGAGGAGAGGGAAGGGCAGGGAAACTGGACAATTTCAACCTCTGAATATGCGCCTCCATTTCCAGTTCAGGCTGTACCCTGCCTCTCGCCCAGAGTTAGCTGGGATAGGCTCCAGCACGCCCGCGACCCTAGTGAAGATAAGCGGGATGGAAAATTGATGGATTGGATGTGATGAAAAACGTTGAGACAGTGGCGAACAGGTGTGGCCATAATTATTGCCCCCTCGGCTTGGTGCCTTGTACGTTGGTGTTCACCCTGGTAGAGAGGAGGGTAGCCTCCCTCCACCTTCTGTTGGGGGGACGGGTCCTGACTGTTGTTCTTGGAGGGGGTGCTGGATAGTGCTCCCGCTGGGGACTCCCTCGTTCTGCTGGGGGACTTTTAACACTCACGTGGGCAATGACAGTGTTACCTGGAAAGGTGTGTTTGGGATGAACGGCCTCCCCGACCAGAACTCGAGTGGTGTTCTCTTATTGCACTTCTGTGCTTGTCATGGATTGTCCATAACAAACATCATGTTCAGACATCAGGGTGCCACATGTGCACTTGGCATCAGGACACCCCTGGCCGCAGTTCGATGATCGGCTTTGTGGTTGTGTCATCGGACTTGCTGCCACATGTCTTAGAAACTCCGGTGACGAGAGGGGCCGAGCGATCAACCTATCACCACCTGGTGGTGTGTTGGATCCAATGGTGGTGGAAGATGCTGGTCCGACCTGGCTGGGAACTACTGGCAGTCTCCTGTCAGAAGGAGCTTCAACTATCACCTCTGGCAGAACTTCTCCCATGTCCCTGGTGAGGCAGGGGACATTGAGTCTGAGTTGACCGTGTTCTGCACTAGGGCTGCACGATATTGGAATAAAATGACATTGTGAATTTTTTAAACTTGCGATAATAATTGTGGTGTGAAAGAATACAGGATCAGTGTTTGGAAAGTTCATTTTCTACACAAATTACTTCAAAGTTCAATTCATCATTCCAAAAATTAACTAGTTCAGTTCATCGTTCATAATTCAAAACTAAGTTCACCGGTCTAAAAACAAACTAGTTGATAGTTCTATTTTTTTTCAGTACAGTATGTTGCACACAAAATACTGGTATTTCATTTGCCCATTGTTGCCACCCATTTAGTCCACACTAGTAGCCAGCTGCAGCTTTCACCCTACAATTTAAAAAACATGAGGAAAAACTTGTTGCTTTGAATCGTGTTTTTTAAAAAGAGGAATGAAAACAAAAACAGGACTTTTGTCCTTAATGAGCAAAAACATGCAACACAGTATGACATGAACGATGGGGAAAGGACATTGATAACTTTGCATTCCTCGTAGCTCTGGCTGACTATATAAACAAAATAATTTCTTTATGGAATTATCATATTATCACAGTGTGATCATGCAGTGTTTTAACTAAATCATTCTGATACAAATAATAATTTTCCTAGTAATCAATTTTTCAAGTGTCCCTGAACGCATCTCACGCACTCACGCAGCTGTCGCTTGCCTGCCTAGTTTAATTCTGAAGCGTGAAATAGGAAATGCAGCAGATGTAAAATATTTTAATCTTTTGAGCATGTACAAACAGGTCCCTCTGCTGGTGACTTAGTATTAAAGTTGATTCACTGTATATTACAGTACACCAACATCGCAGCAGACCCTGTGATGTGACTTTTGCGCAAATGTACATTGCGATGACGATGCTCAAACAAAATATCGTGCAGCCATAATCCGCACCTCCATTGTTGAGGCGGCCGACTGGAACTGTAGCTGTCAGGTGGCCGGTGCCTGTTGTGGCAGCAATCCCCAAACCCGTTGGTGGACACCAGCAGTAAGGGATGCAGTCAAGATGAAAGAGTCCTATCGGACCTTTTTGGCTTGTGGCACTCTGGAGGCAGCTGATGGGTACCGGCGAGCCAAGCTGAACGCAGCTTTGGTGATTGCTGCGGCAAAAACTTGGGTGTGGGAGGAGTTTGGTGAGACCATGGAGAATGACTTCTGGAACGGCTTTGAAGAAATTCTGGTCCACCATCCCACGTCTCAGGAAGGGGAATTAGTGCACCATCAACACTGTATTATAGTGTGGATGGGGCGTCGCTGACCTCAACTCAGGACGTTGTGAGTCGATGGGCAGAATATTTCGAAGACCTCCTCAATTCCACTGACACCCCTTCCCATGAGGAAACAGAGTCTTGAGATCACGAGGAGGGCTGTCCTATCACTGGGGTTGAGGTTACTGAGTTTGCTAAAAAGCTCCTCAGTGGCAGGGGGATCTACCCGGAGTTCTTGAGGGGTCTGGATGTTGGGTTGACATGCCGCTAAAGCATCTTACCTGGCCTAGCCATCACTAAATCACACAGCAGCAGTGGAAGAGAATTGCGTGTGTGTCAGTGCTAAACTGTTTCCCCCTCCACTGCCTCCCGCCCTGTTTTGCTAACCTGCACATGGATAAATTAGTGTAAAAATGATTAATGGACCCCTGTGAGGAGGCGTTGAGTGCCCTCCTTCATGTTCCGCAACATCAAACTCAATTAGGCAGAGCTTTATTAAGCACATCATAAATAATAAATTTTAATTGATCTTCCAGCTAACTAATTAAGAGTTAACAAGAACACAATAGGGGCAAGAGAAATGGATTTAACACCCAAGTGTTGCCCCAGCTACACTTCATTGTACAGAAGCAGCAGGGGCACTACTCGGGATTTGGGGCCCTGGGAAAAAAATATCACTTTGGACACTTGAACTTCAATGCCTCTAATTTAAAATACCATTTTTCAAGTGCCCTTGTTCATAATGGGCTCATAGAATTGTCATAATTTCGCTGCCCCTTTCAGGGGGATTTTCAGTGTTAGAACCTAAAACTTGTAATTCACCATTAAAATTTTGTGTTCCAAGTTCATTGAAGTCGATGTACTGTACAGAAGGGCATACTGACCATGATATCGCCATGATTTGATCTTTATGACTGAAAATGTTAGCACTTTGTTTTGTGCTGATTGAATGGGCTTAAAATTTGGTCATCGTGCGCAATTTTAATTCAAGGTCAAATTTGTATTTTCATGGAGTAGGAATATTAATCAATACTTCTACATAATTAATGAATCATTACACCACTAGTATATAAATACTGTATATATATATATATATAGGAATGAATATATAAATACTGTATATATATATATATCCATCCATCCATCTACCGATCTATCGATGTATCGATCTATCGATCTATCGATCTATCTATCAATCTATCACCCTCCCTCCCCTCTCTCTCTCTCTCTCTCTCTCTCTCTCTCTCTCTCTCTATAGAGGGTGATAGATTGATAGATAGTTCGATAGATAAATTGATAGATAGATCGATAGATCGGTAGATGGATGGATGGATGGATGGATGGATGGATAGATATTGTGTTTACCCATGGCTATAAAGTGAAGCGTGGAAAGCCTCTGTCACCCCTAAATATTATTCATTCATTCCTCTTCCATTCCGCTTATCCTCACTAGGGCTGCGGGTGGGCTGGAGCCTATCCCAGCTATCTTCGGGCAAGAGGCGGTGTACACCCTGAACTGGTCGCCAGCCAATCGCAGGGCACATAGAAACAAACAACCAATCGCCCTCACATTCAAAACCTGCATGTTTTTAGGATGTGGGAGGAAACCGGAGTGCCCGGAGAAATCCCACGCAGGCACGGGGAGAACATGTAAACGCCACACAGGCGGGGCCGGGATTTGAACCTTGACCCTTTAGAATCACACACAGCTTGCACATTCAAATAATGTGTGTGCTTACGATTGTGGTATGTAAACTCCTTGTCTGAGGGGGGAACAAGTACACAATATATCCAGTATGTAGTATGTATACATATGAGTGCAGTGTATCGCACCAATAATTTTAGAGCCATGTTTTGTTTGATTGAACTCGTCCCCAAGTAAACAGTGTGTTTAAAACTCGGGACAACACACCAGAAAAACTGCTCTGGGTGAGGCCTGCACCAATTGCTACTGTGTGTGTGTGGGTGCTCCCAGTTAGTCGATCAACTTTCAACTTCTCTTTGAGTCTGAAATCAATGTTGCGCCAGTTTATGCAGGCCTTAAGAGTGAAGAATCATAGTCATGAATAAATCGTCTTTACTGTCCTTTAATAAAATAAGTGCCAATAGCCTTGGGTAATTAACGTAACGTTTTTGAGCTAAGGATTGACAATAAAGGTTGAATTTTGAGTGTCTAAATGAGCCATTTCCTATGAATTATGCTAATTTCATTGCAAATACCAGGTTTTTCTTTGAAATGCATTTTTGTGTTCATCTATTTTAATTCTTTATGTACACAATGTGCAAGGGGTTTGCTTCCTTGGTAAGACAGAAGACGATATCGTAATGTACCGTAGATTGTTGTCGCACAATTGATGTTTTGTGATTTTGTCATAATCTTTGGCAAAACATCCCAATATCCATCCATCCATTTTCTGAGCCGCTTATCCTCACAAGGGTCGCGGGAGTGCTGGAGCCTATCCCAGCTATCATCGGGCAGGAGGCGGGGTACACCCTGAACTGGTTGCCAGCCAATCGCAGCATCCCAATATCATATCATAAATTACTAATTAAATTACTTTGTAATTTCCATCCAATCTGAACTTTGTGCATGTGTGCACGTATGCGTGCATGTGTGTGTAGAATCACAAATAGACAGTGGTTAACTACTAAAATTGAAGGTGAATCTTCTTCCCTGAGACGCATGATTACAAGGATAAGCCATAAATTGCAAATTTCATTTTTCAAATGCAAAAGCTAATATTCCATTTGTGAGACTAGTAAATGATATCTTATCTTAAATAAGATAAATTAAACCAGGTCTGAGGCACACACCAAAAATTGCTACTACCGCTGATACCAAAAAAATTAGCCCTTCTCAACTTTTTTAATTCAAGTGATAAATTATTATTCTTGCTTACACTGACTCAATAGCCAGTGGTATAGTGCCATATTAACAAATGAAAAGGGAGGCAAATGAGCACGTCAAGTGGTGCACACGTCTGCAATTATTTATCATCACTGGCTCGTTTGATTGCATATACTGTAGATGCTTTAGATAGATTAATGGTATGACATAAACATCACTGCAGCATTGAAATAAAATCAATGTCGAAAAAGGGAGAGAAACAGTGACCAGTAGCAGTTACATAAGTTTGAGGCTTTCAGCAAATGTCTCGTGCCTAGATTCCACATATTTGTTGCTAAAACATAATGCAGAAGCCCAAAACATATAGTCTAGGTTGATACTCTGAAGAGATGACCTATGAAGTCATAATAGAAAGAAAATCCATCTACTGTACTGCTAAAGTAACAATGCGCCTATCGATTCAACCACAGTACAGTACTGCGGATTTAAACTCATTATGATGAACACACATTGTATAGAACAGGCAAACTCCACACAGGAACAGGGTTGTAATAGTTTTGGATTTTCCATTACAGTTTGACATTTTTATTTTTCACATTCGGTTATTTTTAAATAGTTTTTAGAGCAGGTTTGTTCATTTTCAATGGTTTTTATTTTTTTCACAAAAAACTTCATTTTGTTTAGTTTGTATTCATTTCAGTATTAGTTTTCTTTTTTTTTTAATTTGGGGTATTTGTAAAGTGTGAGATAAAAAAAAAAAGTTCACAATAAGTTTTGTGTCATAAAAAGTAAAATATGTATTAACTTACATTACATTACATTTCAGAATTATTAACTTACTAACAGATAAACAACCATCTACAAATGAAATACAGTTACTATATAACAGTCCGCAGAATTTGAAGACCAATAAGTGCCGTGCATAATACTGGTTCTAAGGTTAGATTAGATGCATCACAACGTACAGTAAACCCATTCATGAGACACATGCTGTATGTAGTATGGCCTTCATAAAAATATGTTTATACGTTTAACTTACAAAACAATATATATATTTTTGCACGTTTTCCTTCCCTTGTGGGTAAATGGCAAACATCTCATGTGGACTTTTAGATTTGTGACTGTTAGATAGACAGACATATAGAAAGCTTCCGTTTACCTCTTGTAACTCCAGTGAAATTGCATCCAGTCTGTTTCATTGCTGTTGTTGTTGTTGTTGTGTCCATGATTATTGTGACAAAGCTTTTCAAGTTTTCCTGCTGTTGCTGAAATTGTGTTGTAAGAACGTCCTGTTGTTGCAGTAGTTCAATCACCTGCTGTGTCAGCGAGACAAACTCATTGTCTGCTTTCCCGTCTGCCTTTCGTGGCAGGAAACAGCAGACTTTTGATACTTTCTGCAGTTTTCCGTTTCTCTGAGTTTTCCCCAAAAGACAAATAACCGATGTGCAGTTTCCGTGGAAGGTGCTAGCTAGTCGGTAGCTGTCTTAGCCACGGTCTTAGCCGTTTCCGTTAGCAACACGTAGCAACAAAAAAACAGCTTGGACGTAAAAGTTAGCTTTCAAACTTGCGCTTGGTCTGGCGAGGCATAGATATGAATGGGTAGATACGCTAGCACCATAAAGCTGCCCAGCTAACCAACGTGCCAATATAGCGGCTATGTTGGGAAGGTCGACATTCCCATAGAAGGCAAACGCATGAACACTAAAATTAAGTCGCAACTTCCTTATTCCTTAATCGATTTTCATGAGGGTTACTGTATTGTCAACGCCAAAGCGTACGCTATCAATAAACAAAATTTTTAAAGAAGCAATAATATATATATATATATATATATATTTAAAATATTTTTTTCATGTGAAAGGGACTCCCAGTTCCCTTGTCGTAATTATATGCCGTTTTATGCAACGGTATACAGCACAGTGTACCGGCATTGTTGGTATTTTGGTTTTCTTGCTGTACACACATGGAATGCGCTGACGACTTTTACTTCCTTAGCTTAGCGTGACCGTTGACACGGCATGTGGTATCTACCAATACATAAATTGTGTGGCGAGCAGTCAATACAATGGCGCTGCCCGAAGGAGGCGTCACTTCTCGCCGACAGACAGTAAGTGAACAACAATTCCCAAAGGACTGTTCGACCTTCTTTCTGTTTGCGTTGCGTATCGATGTATTTATCTGAAATAAAGAAATTTAAAATCAACGTTGAATGTTCATGTATAAAATTAATTGACAAAGATGAAAACAAAGGACATTTCCGCTATATAGTTATTTTTTGTTTGTTTCGCAAATGTAAAATGTTTTATTTACTGTTTTTTTAAAACATTTTATTTTAATTTTGTTTTGTTTACAAAAATGTTTTCTCAATTTTAGTTTTAGTTATTTTGTTCACTTTCATTTATGTTGTACTATAACAACGTTGCACAGGAAGGATGGAGTCAAAATTCAAACCCCAAACATCAGAAATGTGAGACAGACATTCAAACAACTAAACCCCCATGTATCCCAGTGATTACAGTCATGACAAATACTTGTATATCTTTGCTTATCTATGCCAGCGATGTATAGTGGCAGGCAGAACAATGAAAGGCGCTTCCATTAGATGGCAGAAGGTACCAAGAAAAACCTGTGTACCCACCTGTTGCTATTCATACAACAGAATAAGTCATGGCTTCCAGCTGTTGAGAGACACTGTATCTATGTCCTCATTTGATGTGCAGTATTATGCTTGTGCCACAATAAGGCGCTTGGTCACATGCAATAGGACGCATGCCTAAGTCATCATGCCTTTTAGGGTTGCTTCCTTCCTGTGTGTCAGTAGAGTTCTTTGCTGTTTTATTCTTTGATAGCTTGATGTCTCTGTGAGGCTGATGTGATGTGGGCAACGGCTTCTATTCAATTTGCCACGCTTCGCCAAATATACTTTTACTCAAATGCAACGTTCAGCTGCAACAACTTAACACCTGCAAGTATTTCAGCTTTGTGTTCAATTAAACAGTCCTAGATTTCACACTTTGTAAGTCAATTCGTGAGTAAATGAAGACGAAATCACGATTTCAGTATTTGTGATTTTTGTTTTTTTTGTTTTTTGTTTTTTTGCTTGGTGGTGTTCCGTGAAAGAAACACTGCAGTGGCCTATGTATTAAATAGTAATACAGCCATGGGCATCTCAACCTGTATTTGTTGAAAGACTACTAGGAACGGATTTTGCCCATGTATTTTTAGTAAAAGAAAAAAAATAATAATAATAAGGGCCTAAGCCCTCTCAGGTTTAATCAACCTCTCGAGCTTTATTTAAATCTCATACAAAAAGATTGTTGTACATAGTGCTTTTCATAATAAAATCCACATATGACGTGGATATACAGTACAAGCCCGTTTAAATGGATTATTATTATTATGCATCCATCTATTTTCTTAACCGCTTTACAAACCATCTGTAACGAGTACAACTTGTTAATTACTGTTGTTCGAAGGGTCCAAACCTACTTTAACACGCCATGACGCTAAGTCAGTTCTCTCACACTACTAAAAAAATAAAATAAATACATTTTAAAAAAATAAAAATAAATTAAAAAATATATTTCCATGCATCCTCACCTGAGCCGTCAGCTAAGGAGGACAATCCCTTGACGACGAGAAGCAAAGCGCCGAACAAGCATATCTGTATTACAACCAACTCTTTGCGCCTTTTCCGCCTCGCTTTCGCCTTCTTCCGCTTGGGCATCACTTGCGCCGGACGATTCCGGAGTCGGATACCCGACAGAGACGTCACATCTTCGGTTGCGACATCCATGCGTGGCCCCAATTGGAGAAAAACAGCGAGCTCCTCCATCCACTTTCCCGATGGAACTGATAGTGGGGCGAAGAGGATAATTTGGGGGAAAGTGAACGTTGTGTTGTGAGGGCTGCTCAGCGGCAAAACAACCAAATACACGAGCGGTCGGTCTACTTCTTGGCGTAACGTTCCATCCAATGCGGTTGGAGTCAGGTAGCACGAACGTGCAGCACCCTTCGTGGACGCCTGCGCCGGGACTATTGAGCGCGCGAATGTTGCGCGTGCACCGGACGCGCACACGTGCACGCGAGCAAACACGCTTCACTTTAAGCCGTGCTCACTTCGTCAACAATAGCACAAACACTTTAACATTGGAGGCATTTGGCAGAGGTTTGTATGTCACCAACCGCCAGAACTACATGCTTGGCGGGGATTTACCACAGACCAGCCGTCTGTTAATCAACAGTTCACAGTAATGTCAATAAAGTTGTATCGAATCTAATATGCATATCGGAAAAAAATACATTGTATATTTATACAATGATAGTAGACATGTATCTATTAGTTATATATTTTATTTTTAATTTTTTTTAATTATACAAAAATGAATTCAAATTTTATTTCATATTTTAAATCGGATGACATTTTATTATTTACAACCTATGTAAATTGCAGATGGATGGTGCCATACGCAATAAAATAATCTCTGACATACACGTTTTGGTCAAAAAATATTTCCTCACGTGCCTTGAGTCGCATATCAATTTAAGTGACATCCCATTCTTAATCCATAGGGTTGTATTATATATTATATTATATATTAATATGAGGCGGCACGGTGGCCGACTGGTTAGAGCGTCAGCCTCACAGTTCTGAGGACCCGGGTTCAATCCCCGTCCCCGCCTGTGTGGAGTTTGCATGTTCTCCCCGTGCCTGCGTGGGTTTTCTCCGGGCACTCCGGTTTCCTCCCACATCCCAAAAACATGCATTAATTGGAGACTCTAAATTGCCCGTAGGCATGACTGTGAGTGCGAATGGTTGTTTGTTTCTATGTGCCCTGCGATTGGCTGGCAACCAGTTCAGGGTGTACCCTGCCTCCTGCCCGATGACAGCTGGGATAGGCTCCAGCACGCCCGCGACCCTAGTGAGGAGAAGCGGCTCAGAAAATGGATGGATGGATATTAATATGACGTCAGTCCACTCTTTGCAGTTGTAACTGCTTCAACTCTTCAGTGAAGCCTGTCCACAAGGTTTAGGAGTGTTTTTATGGACATTTTTGACCATTCTTCCAGTATCGCATTTGTGAGGTCATACACACACATTGAAGGAGAAGGCCTGGCTCTCAGTGACTGAACTTCTTCATTCCAAAGGTGTTCTTTTGAGTAGAGGTCAGGAAACTGTGCATGCATTACCAATACTGTATATACAGTAATTTACCATTATATCACCTGTTGTTGTTGTAACTTTTGGCTTGTCTCATCTTGGATCACCACAGCGAGTCACTCGCATGACTAATATTTTAGCATTCGTGTTATACTGTATAGTCATGTAACGTGAATTGTCCAAAATCTCATCCAATAGATGATAGATGATAATGCAATTTCTCCAGATTACAATATAATGTTCCCCCGTAAAACCTTGGCAAAACATAGGGTAGAATGTTTACTGCCATAAAACACTCAAGCCCCAGGCAGATTAGATTAGTATTTTCCACACAATAATAGTTGGGTCATGCGGATTGATTTCCTTTGTATACAACCCCAATTCCAATGAAGTTGGGGTGTTGTGTTAAACATAAATAAAAACAGAATACAATGATTTGCAAATCATGTTCAACCTATATTTAATTGAATACACTACAAAGACAAGATATTTAATGTTCAAACTGATAAACTTTATTGTTTTTAGCAAATAATCATCCATCCATACATTTTCTGAGCCGCTTCTCCTCACTAGGGTCGCGGGAGTGCTGGAGCCTATCCCAGCTGCCATCGGGCAGGAGGCGGGGTACACCCTGAAATGGTTGCCAGCCAATCGCAGGGCACATATAAACAAACAACCATTCACACTCACATTCACATTCACACCTACGGGCAATTTAGAGTCTCCAATTCATGCATGTTTTTGGGATGTGGGAGGAAAGCGGAGTGCCCGGAGAAAACCCACGCAGGCACGGGGAGAACATGCAAACTCTACACAGGCGGGGCCGGGGATTGAACCCGGGTCCTCAGAACTGTGAGGCTGACGCTCTAACCAGTCGCCCAACGTGCCGCCCCAAATAATCATTAACTTAGAATTTATGGCTGCAACACGTTCCAAAAAAGCTGGGACAGGTTCATGTTTACCACTGTGTTACATCAACTTTTCTTTTAACAACATTCAATAAACATTTGGGAACTGGGGACACCAATTGTTGAAGCTTTGTAGGTGGAATTCTTTCCCATTCTTGCTTGATATACAGCTTCAGCTGTTCAACAGTCTGGGGTCTCTGTTGTCGTATTTTACGCTTCAGAACGCGCCATACATTTTCAATGGGAGACAGGTCTGGACTGCAGGCAGGCCAGTCTAGTACCCGCACTCTTTAACTATGAAGCCACGCTGTTGTAACACTCGCAGAATGTGGTTTGGCATTGTCTTGCTGAAATAAGCAAGGGCGTCCATGAAAAAGACGCTGCTTGGATGGCAGCATATGTTTCTCCAAAACCTGTATGTCTTTCTGTTTTTATTTATGTTTAACACAACGTCCCAACTTCATTGGAATTGGGGTTGTACATAATTGCTTTGGTCTGCATACAAAAGAGAGATGGCCCACAGATTATTCTGCTATTTCATTACTGTTTTGCAGTGTTTTGAGTTCAGTGATCCTTGGGAAAATGCATATTCTCTAGCCAAGTGGGCTTCTTGATTGTTAAGTTTGAGGTTTCATATAAATAGCAATGGAAACTTCCCAGCAAGTGGGCTCCAGGCAACTGCTTTCTGTAGCATTTTTTAACTCCTAAACCACAACGGTGTGCAGATCAGAAGCAATATGTGACAAAGAAGATGGGTCAGGAAAGTAAGAGATGTGAGATTTTCACATAGCAAAAATATCAACTGTGTCACAAAAGCAACTTAAAAAGAAACACAGACAACAAATGAACCCCAGTGATAATCTAAACATCACTGGAGGCCTTAAAGCTGCCATGAACCCCAGGCTGAACCCCAGTTAACTCAAACTGATCACGGAAGTACTGAAACAAGAGTAATTCTCTTGGATGAAAACTCTGAGGCACAGATAAAGACAACAATGTAGGGGATGGAGAGAGGAGGAGGGAGTGGCAACAAATTAAATCCAGTTAAATTGTTTTTCCACAGCCAGTGGGCTTGGAAAATGAGTCTCTCTCTCACAAGATGTAAGATAAGTAAAAGAGAAGACAAACCAGAAAGAAGTGTAGCTCCAGGTGAAGGAGAAGGCTTGGAACTTGCTCAACCGTCCCTTATACAGTCTCATATGCCCTTTCACTTTTCCTGCAGCTTAGAACGTTGACGCTGTTATGATGGTTTGGGACCCACAGCATTGCAAAGGAGGATTGACCTTTTACAACATAATTTTGCAGCCACTGTTACCTGTGACTAAATGTTCATTATTGTGCTTCAGTAAATCAAATGCCACACCAGTGGTGTAGCTAGGGCTATTTTCGGGGGCCTGAAGCCACCCTAAAATGTTGTTAGGCCCCCACCCCCCTGAAATGATTTGGTTGTATGTGGTTATGGCGAAGTTTTAGGGCCAATCCCAATTCTATCCCTTAGCCCTTCCCCTTTGTTTTAGCCCTTGGTTTTGCGTGTGCACGACAACATAGGTGTATCCCATTTCTTAAGGGAAGGGCTAAGACGAAGGCCTGATTACTGATTAACCCTTGAAACCAAGTATGGTCAGGGAACTCACTAGAAAACGAAGGGTATGGGACTCCACCCCCGCTGACAGGCGAAGAGCTTGCTTATAAGATGGCGGAATGGAAAAGGAAGTACATAAATATGTGAGTATAATTCTTGATATTCATACTAATGTCACTCATGTTTTTAGCAATGTAAATATAATCCATGTGTTGAATTGTTGGTTTAAAGGCTCATGACAAGCTCACGTATCGCTAGTCTACCATAAGACTACGGAAACAAATTCACAGCAAACGCACTTCACTAGAATGTACTGAATTTTATGAACGAGTAGAAGAATTATTAGACAGCTAAGTCACATTAAGAAGCTACGTAGCTAATGTAGCGTTGTTAATAATGTCACTTCTGAGTATACCGTGACATTCACTTTTCATATAGTTAAGCTGAAGCCTCATATGTAATACAGTATTTCCTCGGCGTGAAGCCTTAACCTCTGATTTCCCGTGAATATCCTCGTCTGACATCGGGTTTACGAAACACACGAGCTCAGCGTAATAAATAACCGGACGCCTTTTCCTCCACAGGGACACAAGCCAACCATCTTCTACAACAGCGCACAAAATTCCATAACGACAAGCCCAGTGCCAAAATGACAACGGACACAAAATGCGCTTCTAAAGTTAGAGGAATATGAACAAAAATTTCCCCCGATAGAGTCCTTTGTTGTGTTAGCAGTGTGTTTTGGGTCATTGTCTTGTGGCATGATGACGCTTCTCCAGATTAGTTTGGATGGATTTTTCTGTAAATTGCCAGACAAAATGATTTTGTAGACTTCAGAATTCATTCTTCTGGTACCATCTTGAGTTGCATCATCAGTAAAGACAAGTGAGCCTGTTCCAGAAGCAGCCATGCAAGGCCAAGCCATGACATTGCTTTGACTGTGCTTCACAGATAAGCTTGTATGTTTTGGATCATAAGCAGATCCTTTCTTTCTTAATACTTTGGCCTTTCCATCACTTTGGTAGAGGTTAATCTTGGTCTAGTCAGTTTTTAAAACTTTCTTCCAAAACTTTTGTGGCTCATCTCAGTCCTTCTTTGCAAAATTCAATCTGACCTTCTGATTCCTTTTGCTGATGAGCTGTTTGCATCTTGTGGTTTGGCCTGTATATTTTTTCTCTTGAGGTTTTGTGATACCTTGGATTTTGATACCTTCATCCGTGCCCTGTGGAGGCTGGCAGTGATGTCATTGACTGTTGTCTTTGGATGTTTCTTCACAGCTCTCACAATGTTTCTGTCATCAACTCCTATTGATACCTGTGGCCGACCTGTTCGATGTCTGTTGCTGTGTCCACCAGTAGTTTCTTTCTTTTTCAGGACATTCCAAATTGTTGTATTGGCTTTGCCCAATGTTTGTGCAATAGCTCTGATCGATTTTCCCCTCTTCTCTCAGCTTCAAAATGGTTTGCTTTTCTCCCATAGACAGTTCTCTGGTCTTCATGTTTGCTTAACAGCGAATGCAGTTTTCACAGGTGGCACCCAAAGCCAAAAACAAGCACTATCTAATGTTTAGGCAATCAATCTCAAAGGCAACACCTGATCAACTAGAAACACCCATCAGTCACATATTCCAATACTTTTACTCACTTGAAAAGTGGGTGGCCTCAAACAAAAGGTGCTCTGTCCTGAGTTAACACATCTAGATGCAAATACCACGAAATAAAAGCTGGAATTCTGAACTTTGTCTCATATTCATCTTTTGATCTGAAACCCAAATACAACAAAAATAAAGGACTTGACCTTGCCATTCCAATACTTTTGGATGGGACTGTACATATTTTAAAGTCACTGATGGTGTAGTGGTACATTCGTCCGACTTTGGTGCAGGCAGTGTGGGTTCAGTGTGAATGTGAGTGCGAATGGTTGTCTGTGTCTATATATGCCCTGCGACTGACTGGTGACCAGTTCAGAGTCTAGTCCACCTTTCGCCCAAAGTCAGCTGGGATAGGCTTCAGCCACCCTGAACAGGATAAGCGGTATTGAAAATGGATGGATACATATTTAAACATTTTCAAACAAAAAATCTGCAATACCTACATGTAAATAATCACACTACTACCATATCATAATATGGACTTTTTCCCAAATGTCTAACTAAAAGTTCTGTAAATAAGTGTGTGTCCTTGACAATTGCGTGGTTCTGTTTTACCTCAACGCTGCAAATTGTGAGATGCCTGACTGATATTCATTGTTCCTGTGACAGTGACAATAAGGTTCTTTTGTATTCTATTCTGTTTGAGATATTTTCTTTTGTGTGTGTGTGTGTGGGTGTGTGTGTGTGTGTGTGTTTACAAATGTTTGGTTATGTGTTTTGTGATGGTTGTTGTTGATGTTATTTACCGGCTGATGTTAGGCCATAAAGTTAGTTTGTTAAAATATGTTCCTTCTAGAAATATTTTTTTTTTTTAAAGTAGATAAAGATGAAATACAGAAATGAATGCACCCTGGAAACAAACAATTTTAAAATACCAGTCACCTTTAGAAACTGCACAAACAGACATTTAAATAATAAAAAAAACAAGCTATTTATAATAATAGTAACAAGACTGCATCTTACAATTGTAAACAATTGTCGCATCTGCCTGTGACACAGCCAGCAGTGGGTGAGGGGTGACGATGTGTCGTCCCAATTCCTCGGGCCAATTACCCCATCCCCTTAGCCCTTCGTTTGACGGGCTAAAGGGAAGGGGCAAGACAAAGGGGAAGGGCTAAGGGGTAGAATTGGGATTGTCCTTTTGTGTCAAAGCCCCCGAAATGATTTGGTACCTCCCAAAAATTCCACCCCCGTCAACGAAACATACCAACCACACAATATATTGTACAACTAAATGTATCTCCCGCACAATACCCTTTTTCAGGGACAAAAAATTTCCAGCGCGGCACGCTGACTGACTGGTTAGCTCTTATGCCTAACAGTTCTGAGGACCCGGGTTCAAATCCGGCTTCCCCTGTGTGGAGGCATGCATGTTCTCCCTGTGCCTGCATGGGTTTTCTCCGGATACTCCGGTTTCCTCCCACATTCCACAAACATGCATGGTAGGTTAACAGCAGACTCTGAATTTTCCATTGGTGTGAATGTGAGTGGTTGTTTGTCTGGTGCGATTGGCTGGTAACCAGTTAAGGGTGTACCCCGCCTTTCGCCCAGAGTCATCTGGGATGGGTTCCGGCACTCCTGCGACCCTAGAGAGGATAAGCAGTACGGAAAATGGATGGATGGGTGGAAAATGTTTCATCAGAAACCCCAACCAATCCCTCTCCCCGCCATGTGCGACTTCGATCAGCAACCCTCCAATCCCCCACCCTGTCTACACAAATTGTTGGTAGGAGCTAAGCCCCCTCCAGCGATCAAACCTAGCAACACCCCTGGCCACAATGTCATTTTTTTGTTTTACCTCACTTAGGCATGCATGGCATTAACATCACAGTACAGTAACCACAGTGGAAAATATCCAGTTCCAACTAAATGCAAAGTGGTACACAAAGCATAGATCCCGACCAGATATATTTGGGTCATGTCTTCTCATTCCGACAGTTCTCACGTCCCGGCAAGAGCAACTCCTCTGCCCCACCACAGCACAAGGAAAGCTCAGCTGAGCATCATTTGAAAATGAAAATGGGGGAGGAGTATCTATGGTGGAGTTGGGCATGTAGAAATAGCACGCTGACATAAAAAAAAAGGTTCAATAGGTAAAATGGGGACAATGCAGATGATCCAGGTGATGATGCTTTAATGACAATGATCCATGTTGTGCAGTGGTGTGGAGTGAGGACCTTCAGAACCCTCTCTGATAGCATAAACATGACCAAAAGTACTGTCCTACAATTACAAGTTCAATTACTATTATTATTGATATTTATTATTATAACAAATATAATAAAACATTGATAATATGTTATAACAATTCATTTCCAACAGTCTTTTGTCTTTATTTTATAGCGTATGTCTTGGCTGCTTCCAGTCATGTACAGATGTCATTTTTTATTTTTATTTTGTCCAATCAGATTTGAGCTTCTTTGTGTTGCCATTTAAATTTGTGCTTTTGCCATAACAACTGCTACGTTGTAGCGTATACACAAAAACCTCTATAGAGGTTTGGAGTTATTTGGAGAGGATTTCTTGGAAGATAAAGGTAACCGTTTCTTGGTTTAAAAATAATGGTACAGTGTTCCCTCGTTTTTCGCGGTTAATGGGGACCAGAACCCCCCGCGAAAGGTGAAAAACCGTGAAGTAGGATTTGTCCCGCCCCTCCCCCCAGGAATTTTCGTGGATGTGTATGTGGGTACAAGAATGCTTAAAATATGTAAACAGTATTTATACTTTACATATTTGAGACAACAGTACATGTATTTACGTAAATCTTTAATTATATAAAATCTTATACAGTAATTAACATTTACTTTGTCCTGATCATATTAGTGTCCAAACTCACTGTCTTTTCCCTGCAATCAGCAATCCACAATGCCAATGCAGCTTCCATTTTCACAATTCTCTTATTACGCGGAGTTACCACACGTTTCGCTTCCTTATTGAAGATTATTGAAGCAGTTTTGCGGATGTTTGCTTCCTTTTTCTTTATGTATCGCACTGGAGATTCATTCACGCCATAATGGCGTGCCACAGATGCATAACTTCTGCCCTCTTTGATCAAATCTAAAAGTTTCACTTTTTCGCGAATGGTCATCTTCTTCTTCTTCCTCTTGGGCGCCCCGGGGGGAGGAAGCTTTCGCAGGGGGCACAGCGCTTCGGCGGCATTGTAAGGGCTTGCTTAACTAATCAAAAAAATTATTGCTTAAACAAAAAAAGTTATTGCGAACACAACAGCGTGGCACAACAAGGGAAGATGCTGGTGAGGCTGTGATAATGCGCAGCCAATCAGCTCACGGGATAAATCCACTCGTGCTCTCATTGGTCGATGTCGCGCCGGGAACCAATCACGCGCCTTGTATGAGTGCCCGTACAGTACAGGCATGTACAAAGCCTCTGAGTCAACTCATCTCTTTGTTTGGCATGCAGGGAAACTTCTCGCGCGCATCAACATGAAACAATGCGTCTTTTCGCAATATGGCTGTATTTTTCTTTTTTTTATGAATATTTTAGAAAAAAAACGCAAAGCACCGAAGCCGCAAAACGGGAAGCGTGAAGTGGTGAGGGAACACTGTATTCATCCTCAGATTTGTAAAATACCTCTGTCGCTTCTTTAATGCCATGTTTTGTCATGCGAGTGTTTTGCCCCTTTTCCTGATTGCTTGCCTTCGTGTCGAAGACCCACTTGCGAGACAAACACGTGTTTGTTATGTTGACAGCGCTGGCACAGGAGTGGAGAGGTAGGCGT
The DNA here is from genome assembly GCF_024500385.1 of Phyllopteryx taeniolatus. Classification (NCBI taxonomy): domain Eukaryota; kingdom Metazoa; phylum Chordata; class Actinopteri; order Syngnathiformes; family Syngnathidae; genus Phyllopteryx; species Phyllopteryx taeniolatus. Next base: position 5,993,591 of record NC_084505.1, on the reverse strand, counting down.
AGATCTTCGCTAGTGACGTAGATAAGCTAGAGAAATTCAAATGACCTGGCCTCTCGGCAGAAAAACGTCTGAAACTCAGGAATACATGGATGATTTTAATTAATATTTCACACGTTTACTGAGGCACCATAGAGTCAAAATAACATCCCAAATACTATAAAAAGTTACAAAACAGGATTTGTCATTACAGTTCACTTCCATTGAATCATCATAATCACCGGCAGGGAAGGTGCGCTTGCCGGTCCAGACTGATGGGCCAACACACTAACAAAGCATTCTGGATTTGTAATGTTAGTGGCGCATGTGCTATATACTGTCGGGCTAGCCCTAATACACATTTAATATGGTCTTGCGGGCCAAATATAATTACATCGTGGGCCAAATTTGGCCCCCGGGCCTGAGTTTGACATTTCTTTTGTGGTTCAGAAATGCATTATTTAGCTCACACTGCCATCTATTGGCTCAGACATGTAACAGCATCATCACAAAAGGTCACACGAGCCAAAATAAAAATCATGGGTATATACAGTGCCGTGAAAAAAGTATTGGCCCCTTCTCAAATTCTTATGTTTTTCATAGTTTCCCCACTTTGTTTAAGATCATCAAACAAATGTAATTTTTTTCAAAAATGCTGTTTTGAAATGGTGAGTTCATTTATTAAGGAAAACTATTCACTCTAACTATTCAAAGTTACCTGGCCCTGTAAGAAAAACTAATGGCCCCCTAAACCTAATAACTGGTTGGGCCATCACCAGCAGCAACAACTGAAATGAAGCATTTTCTATAACTAGCAATTAGTCTTCCACATCTCTGTGGAGATATTTTGGCCCACTCTTCCTTGCAGAATTGTTTGAATTCAGCAAACACGGAGGGTTTTAAAGCATCAACGGCTTTTTTTTTTTTTTATGGCGCTGCATTTCAATCAGATCAAGTCTGGACTTTGACTAGGCCACTCCAAAACCTTCATTTTATTTTTTAAGCCATTCAGGAGTTGACTTGCTGGTGTGATTTGGATCGTTATCCTGCTGCAGAACCCAAGTGCGCTTCAGCTTGAGGTCACAAACTGATGGATGAACATTCCTCCTTCATTTTCTGTTAAAGAGCACAATTCATGGGACCATCAATCACAGCAAGTTGTCCAAGTCTTGAAGGAGGCAAGCAGCCCAAGACCATCACACTTCTGCCACCATGTTTGACTGTTGGTATGATGTTCTTTTTCTGAAATGCTGTGCTACATTTACGCCAGATGTAACGAGACATCTTTCATCTCGTCAGTCCATATAATATTCTTCCAATAGTCTTGGTAATCATTCAGATGTTTTTATTGCAAAAGACAAGCCTTTGTTCTTTTTGGTCAGCAGTGGTTTTTGCCTTGGAACTCTGCCATGGGTGCCATTTTTGCCCAGTCTCTTCCTGATTGTTGTGTCATGAACACTGACCTTAACTGAGGCAAGCGAGGCCTGCGCTTCTTTAGAAGTTGTCTTGAGTTCCTTGGTGACCTCCTAGATGAGTCATTGCTGTTCTCCTCGGGTAATCTTTGTAGGCCTGCCATTCCTGTGAAGGTTCACCACTGTTCAAAGGTTTTCTTCATGTGAGGATAATGGCTCTCCCTATGGTTTGCTGGAATCCTAAAGCTTTAGAAATGGCTTTTGTAACACTTTCCAGACTGATAGATTTACATTATTTCTCAAGTGTTCTGGAATTTCTTTGGATCGTGTAATTTTGTAGCAGCTTTTTTAGACCGTTTATCCGACTTGATTTTCTCTGGACAGATTCTGTTTTAAGTTATTTGTTGATTGAATAGGTCTGGAAGTAATCAGGCCTCGGTGTGATCAGTGAAAATTAACCAAAAATTGTGATAAGCCACAATTCATTTTTGATTTAACAAAAGGGAGGTCATAATTTTTTTCACACAGGGCCAGGTAACAGATGGACAACACCCTGAACTGGTCACCAGTCAGTCATAGGGTACATACAGACACGGACAACCATTTGCACTCACATTCACACAGTCACTGACTGGGAGCTGAACCCACTCTGCCTGCACTGAAGTCAGGCAATTGTACCACTACACCATCAGTGATGATACTGCTACTGCTGCTGCTGCTACTACAAATTATTATCTATAAGTGGCAAGGCTAACCCAGTTTTAGGTCAGCCACCAAATGGTCTTTCAAGGTCAAAAAGTTCGATCAAATTTTAGAAGGGTACTGTCCAAAATTAGGTCATTGGGCTCAGCCCACCCAAAGTACTCAACAAAGACTCGCTCTTAGTCAGGACTTTGACTAAGCCACTCCAGAACACATTTATTTCTTTTGAAGCCATTCTGTTGTTGATTTGCTTCTGGCCCCCCTTTTCTCTGTGGTCTTCCAGCCGGTGGGGGGCTGGACCCGGAGGAGTCTAGCCTCTTACTTCACACACATTTTTAGTACTCATACGGTCAGGATCCCCTGGGGGACTGGTACGAGGCATAATGGGGCGGGCGCTGGCCAGGTACTGGCACATCTTTGCTGGTTTACGGTCTGGTGGCCCCTTCTTCTCTGCCCTGCCGGTCCTCCAGTTTTAATGCATCATACACCCGTCTGTGGGAGGAGGGCAGTGTCGGGCTGGAGACGACACTCGGCCAGATGCTCCAGCGCGTTGGCCTGCTCTCTGGCCCGCCATGCGTTTCCCCCGCAGATTTTTAATGCACCACATACATTCGCACATCCTTTGGGGAGCTGGTTGGCCTGGGTGGGGGTGATGCTTACGGGTCGTCATTGCCCTGTGACCGTCTCGCCTCACCAGTCTCCCCAATTTTAATGCACTACACCCCACCACACGCGATCACGATACAGGGATAAGGGTTGCCAGTCGGGGACCTGGTAACCACAGCAATAGGGTGGGTGGTGGGTATTCACATTTCTCTTGGCTTACCGCTTGGGGCATGCACCCAACCCCCCACTTCGGGTTGTTGGGCCGGCGAGATGTGGCTCCGCCACCCTCACCCTTCTTGTGTGTCTGTCTTCCTCCACCCTCTCTTGGTGCCCTCACCCCATCCTTGATCACGACAGGCACTTAACAAGAGCTCGCTTTTGGCGGGCTATGACCGTTTTCGGGTGGGGGCTGGCTCCTGCGTTGGGCCCTGTTGGTGACTGGGGCCCCCATGCTCTCCGGGGGCGGTGTGTGTGTGTGAGGGGGGGGGGGGGTCGCTGGTGCAGGGGTCGTTGGCGTGACCCCCCCTGCAGGTGGACCTCAATGTCCCGGCTCAGCAACCACGTGCACCAGTAGACGAACATGCATGTGATATAGTGTTCATTCACTAATAAGTTTGATAGACACGCTATAGGCTTTAATTGCATGTGCTGGGACCACTAACAACAACACAGGTTATACAAACTCACAGGTCCTTACAGGTGTTTAGACACTAAAAAGAATCCCATCACACGGTCTTGCTCATTTCCCACATCCTGTCCTGCCCTTTTTTGTCCTCTCTCATCTGGTCCTCTTGGTTAGACATTGCACACCTCACCGGGTGCCCAACCAATCCACAAATAAGAACACGATTTGAATGTTGTAACGTTCCTTGTGCTCAAATATCTAGACTGTTTAACTATTGTTCTGCTGTGGTTCGCACCCTATTCCCCTTGTTCGCTCTGTCCGTCCCCTACAATCCTTTTCTGTCTGGCTGCATTTTCACTAAACATCAGAATTATTAAAACATTAAAAATAAAAAATAAGCATAGGGAGTATTTCAAACAGCAAAACTGTTCCAGCACAAAATGCATACAGATCCACCATTCTGCAAGGCCATGCAGCTGAACAGGAGAGGTTAAAATAAAATATATAAATAAATAGATAACGGTAAATATGTTTTTTTGGTTGAAATAACATAACATTTTAAATAATATCAATGTTTTTCTAGCTTTTCTTTAGTCATTCTATACAACTTATTTGGTTTTTGTTTTAAACAAAAATATTTTTTTGTTTTAACAAAATCCCCATTGTTATTATAACTAACAACTGTTGGTGTTCCCTAAAAAAATTAACAGTAAATTCCAATGACTCGGGAAAATCAGAATCAGAATCATCTTTATTTGCCAAGTATGTCCAAAACACACAAGGAATTTGTCTCCGGTAGTTGGAGCCGCTCTAGTACAACAGACAGTCAATTTACAGAACACTTTGGAGACATAAAGACATTCAAAATGGAACATAAGAATTGTACGGGAAGGAAAGCAGCATCCATCCATCCATCCATTTTCTGAGCCGCTTCTCCTCACTAGGGTCGCGGGCGTGCTGGAGCCTATCCCAGCTGTCATCGGGCAGGAGGCGGGGTACACCCTGAACTGGTTGCCAGCCAATCGCAGGGCACATAGAAACAAACACCCATTCGCACTCACAGTCATGCCTATGGGCAATTTAGAGTCTCCAATTAATGCATGTTTTTTGGGATGTGGGAGGAAACCGGAGTGCCCGGAGAAAACCCACGCAGGCACGGGGAGAACATGCAAACTCCACACAGGCGGGGACAGGGATTGAACCCCGCACCTCAGAACTGTGAGGCTGACGCTCTAACCAGTCGCCCACCGTGCCGCCGGAAAGCAGCATCTGATTTATCCAAATTAAAACATTGCATACAGTAATGCAGATTCAAGAAAATAATTAGACAACTGCCAACGAAAGCTCACAATGCTCATGATTAAGTTCTGAAACGCAAACCTTAGAAAGACAGTCTTCCTTTGTAGTTTAGGATAAAAAGTTCCAAATTCTGAATTCTGTAAAATTCTGAATGTTAACACTCCTTCCACAGGGCAGGCATTTAAACAAGTGCTTCATGTGCACTCGCCTGCTTGCACACCAAGAGATTTCGTTGTCTTCTTCATCCCCCCCAACTCTCTCTTGCCTGCTGTCAGACAAAAAGGCCTTATGTAAGTGAATGCTCCATGTCTTGGGGCACATATAAACTGAAGATGCACTTGAAAATTACAGGGCGCCCTGCTTTTAAAGTCTGAAGCTCAAAGGTTCTTCCACATAGCAGTATGTGTCAGTATCTACAAGGAGCTAAATACGGTACAAAGCAGTTGAGACAAATAATAGAACAGACAGCGGTGGGTGGTGAACGTTTGGGACGTGCACGGGGGCAGGAAGGAGGCTGCTGTTTGAGTGAGGCTACAGTGCCAGTTTGATGGCATATCGCTTTATGTGCGTGCCTGCCACAGAGTTCACACAGGGAGAAGGGCTGCACCACTGGTGCCAGCAGTGGCAGAAGGGACACAGAGGGAGATGACCCAATACCTACCAGACTCTTCTCCTACAACATGTCTGTTTGTGAACAAAAAAAAATAACTACTACTTACAATTACCACTCCTTCATCACCTCTCACCCACAGAACATGAACAAGGGGAATAAATTAATATGTTATCCAGCAAATAAGTAGGAATAGACATATACATATAAATCACCTAATTGGGGATTAAATTCTGTACTGTTTACTGGTCAACTGTGATAATATTTCATCTATCCACCCTTTTTCCATAAATGGTTAGAACTACAGATTTAAATTTGAATAATTGTTACTGACGTATATAGCATAATGTACTTAGCAGTGTGTGTGGACAATTTAAGGTTAAGTGAGAGTAAGGGATAGAGCTAGAGAGAGACCACTAGCTAAAATTCAGCTGTGTGTGTGCATGCTCATAAATGATAAAAGGTAAATAAAACTGTCGTCATAGGCAAAAAAATAAATAAAAATTAGTCAATTTGTAATTTGTCTGGGGTCAATGCAATTAACATTTTTTTTAACATCCAAATCAGATTAACAGTGTCAGAATTACAACAGTTTGTACGTGTGCCTCCCACGTTTTAAAGGACAGAGAGAGTTATCTTAAATAAAACTTCCACTTTTTAATACTTGGTTACAAATCCTTCACAGTCAATTACAGCCTAAAGTCTGGAACGCATAGCCATCACCAGACATCATCTGAGTGAATACAGAGGGTACACACCATTTGTAAACAATTGGTGAGCCTCAAAAACAGGTAGGCCAGATCAGGGCTTGCCAAACAATATCTAAAAAAGCCTTTCTAGTTCTGGAACAATATCCTATGAACAGAGGAGACAAAGATCAACTTGTACCAGAGTGATGGGAAGAGTATGGAGAAGGCAAAGAACTGTTCATGATCCAAAACATACCACCTCATCAGTGAAACATGGTGGTGGCAGTGTCATGGTGTGGGCATGTATGGCTGCCAGTGGAACTGGTTCACTTGTATTTCTTGATGATATGACTGCTGACAAAAGCCACCGGATGAATTCAAGTGTTTCCAACAATATTACCTGATCATATTCAGCCAAAAACTTCAGAACTCACTGTATGGCGCTTCAGTTTTTTCTTTTTTTAAGACAAAGAAGAGGAATGCCACACAATGGCCAAGTCAATCACCTGACCTGAATCCGACCGAGCATGCATTTCACTTGCTGAAGACAAAACTGAAGGGAAGATGCCAAGAACAAGCAGGAACAGAAAATAGTTGCAGTAGAGGCCTGGCAGAATCAGCAGGAATGAATTTCAGGATCTGGTGATGTCTATGCGGTTCAGACATCAGGCTGTAATTGACTGCAGTAGATTTCCATCAAAGTATTGAAAAGTGAAAGCTTTCATTCCTGAGTGTTAATTTGTCCCATTTACTTTTGTTCCCTTAAAAAAATGGGAGGCATAAATACATACTGTTGTAATTCCTATACTGTTCACCTGATTTGGGTGTCAATACCCTCAAACGATAAGATAAAATATAAAGCTGAAATTCTGCAGTTAAGCACATCTTGTTCATTTAATTTCAAATACATTGTGGTGGTGAGAGCCAAAAAGATGAGAACTGCGTCTATGTCCCAATATTTATAGACCCGATTGTAGCCTGTCACCACTTGATGTGCACAGCTGCAGATGGACAACCTTCATATACAGTGCCAGCCCTCTTCTCAAATTCTTACTTTTTGCATAGTTTACCCCCTTTGTTTACAATCATCAAACAAATATAAATATCAGATAACCCAAGTAGACATAAAATGCAGTTTTTAAATTGTGATGCTACTTAAGGGAAAAAAAATATTCAACACTACTTGCCCTGTGGGGGGGAAAAAAAAGGTTTTGTAGTAGCCTAGTCAAAGTCCGGACTTGAATCCGATTGAAATGCTGTGGCATGATCTTAAAAACAAAACCCTCCATTGCTGCTTTTGGTTTTGCAAGTTATAGAAACACTTAATTTCAGTTGCTGCTGAGGGTAGCACAACCAGTTATTAGGTTTAAAGGGCCATTACTTTTTCCACACAGGGCCAGGTAACTTTAAATTGTTATAGTGAATAGTTTTCCTTAATAAATAAAATTACCATTTAAAAATAGCATTTTTTCTTCTTTAATTGGGTTATCTTTGGCTGATACTTACATTTGTTTGATGATCTTAAAGTGAGAAAACTATGCAAAATAATAATTTGAGAAGGAGCCCAATACTTTTTCACATTCTCGCTCAACTCAACTCGTAAAGCTAGGTAATGTGTGGTCTCCTTTTTTTTTTTTTTTGTTCATGTATGACCAAATATTCACCGCACAAACGGGCTTAATAAATTACAGCTTGAATAAACAACTATCATTTGTGAAATCCCAGCACTTAAGAGGTGGTGGTTTTCTGCCTCTGTCATTTTTTTTTTTTTTTAATTCACGCCACCAAATTGAACCAGAAACACAAAAACAAAATGATAATATTAAGAGCTCCAGTTAGCCACAACTCACATTTACACAATAACATGAAGATGAACTGGTCATGTTCATAACATCAAATATTAAGCCCCTACTTCTTAAAGGCACACACAAACACACTACGGTTATTGTTGTGACTCGGCTTGAGCCAATGTACAGTAATTACAAATAAAGCCAGTTTATTTCTTTACATTCCTTTATTTTTCATCGAGCGTTGTTCTTCCTTAAGCAACAAAAAATGTGTTTGTTGGGGGGGCTGGATCTGGCCTTTCAAGTCATTTTAATAGGAATAGGAATTTGATATACAAGCTTGGAACAAATTCAGTTCGTAAGTCAAGGTACCACTGGACATAAAATATAAATTGTCATTGTTTTAATGACTCAGCTGATTATTTAACTGCTGTTAACTCTAAGACGCGTGTCTAATAAGAATCAACCAAGACAAGATATTAATTTTCACTCATAGTTTCATGTCATTCCAACTTAATATTTTGGTAGATCCTGTGTTCATGTTTTTAATGAGTGTGCATGGATACACACTGAAAACCTGATGAGCGTGATGGTCTGATGATAGTTTTTTCAAAGAGATATTTTTATTTTTTTATCTCACAGCAAACGCTAAAATAGGAACAAGAACAAATGTGACCGCAGCAAAAAATACCTGTATAAATGTAGAGCTGGCCATTAAACAATATTAACTTTTAATCAGGTCATACATCTCTGTGGTTACTAAGCATAGATGTACATAAATGTTGGACAAAATGCACAAAGTCCTGGGTAAATTGTTATGCACTGTTTGAAACATACATTTGCATATGGTGCGACAGATTGAAAAACACTTAAAACAAGATCCCATTTAATCGGGTTGCCAAATGTAAATATACTGTGTGAATGCTGTGCGCCAATTGACTAATTGTCAAGCAGTTGCATTTTTTTTTAGGCAAAAGACTTTTTGACTCGCGTCTACTGTAATAATTAATGTCTGTTGTGTTCATCGTAAAATAATAAGTGGATGTCAATGTTAAAGTATAGCATGACGATGAGATTGTTGCCGTCTGATGGAAACTGCACTCCACTATACTATGCTTTTGAATTTGAAAATCAGAAGCAAACACACTGCCATGCGTATAATAACTAACACTATTAGCTGCCAGAACTTTAAATTCAACACATAATTGATAAAGGCAAGAATAATAAAAGACCTTGTCATTTTCCTTCTTTGGGACTTAACTATACATTGACATGTATACTCGCTCAGTCTGGAGATCTAGGGCTCTCTTTCTGAAGACACGTCACCCTCTGCCCCACTACTCGGATTAGTGTCCTGTCGGGAACGTAGGGCACTCTTCTCCTTGCTTGACTCGGAGGGTCCCTTGGATCGTCCCTTTTCTTTCCTTGGCTGCTGCTTCTCTTGCTTAGACGACTGAGGAAAAAAATAGGAAATTAGGCGTACTTAGTTGATTAATCATTCAGGTTATAATCCACGCTTTTTTAAAACCTACAGCGTAATTAAATAAAACAATCATCCAGAGTATTTTCAAGCAGTTTTTCAAAAGCAAGGTTTTCTCAATCCCACTACCGTGTGGGATTGTAAAGGAAACATTGCAATATCTGTCAAAATATTACCAACAGTTAAAAATCTAAGATGTTTAGAAAGAGCTTGGGCGTGACCTCATGCAACAGGGCTATCCAAAGAGTTTTTAAATTCGACTTAAAAACATGCTTGTGTTGGCAACTTATTGCATTTGTGTGCAGCTGAATAGCTAAATGCTGCTTGATCGTGTTTTCTTTGGACTCTGTGCTCCACTATTTGATCTGTCGATCTCAGAGCTCTACTGGGTTTATATTCTATTAGCATTTATTTCATGTATTCAGGACCCAAACTGTTTAGTGATTTATAGACCAGTAGCAGAACTATAAAATCTATTCTAAAGCTGACTGGAAGCCAGTGTAAAGACTTTAGAATTGGAGTAATATGCTCTGACCTCTTTGCTTCGGTCAGAACCCAAGCTGCAGCATTCTGAATGAGCTGCAGCTATTTAATGCTCTTTTGTCCCGTCAGAAGACCATTACAATAGTCAAGTCTACTTGTGTAAAGCATCTTTAATCAATTATTATTCTAAATGAGCTAATGACACCTGCAATAGTGTAGGTTGGTCAATTTCATATAATTTGATCAATAACGGTAAAGACCTGGGCCACTGAATTTCCTCATGAAAAATCTATTAATTTTACCGATATGAGTATTGAATTACTGGCAGTTAACCATCATAAGGTAATAATTGTTTCTAAGAAAAATGTATTCTAAAGCAATATTTTTCAAACTTTCAATCCAAAAATGTCTTCACCATTAGGTGTCCGAAATGCAACATGTTTTCTGAAGATGCTAATAATTTTTTTTTTTTTTTTTTGTCCTGTTCGGCTGTGAGGTGAAGCAGAAAGGAGGATCTGTACCATTTCATGCCAGAACAGTTTTACTGTGTCACAGTGGACTTTTTAAGCTGCCGCTGTGGTTTCTTAGTATTTTGATGGATATTTATTGAGAATCGAAGTCGATCAGTCAAACAGAACAAGGTTTCTCAAGGGGAGTGAGAAAAAAAGACAAAAGACAAAGCACTAGCTATAAACAAGTTGCGGAAAGTAAATCATTATATACCTAGAACAATGACACATTAGATACGAGTGTTTTATGGGGCAGTGGTGCTACACCATGTGAGGGAAGAAAAGGACAAGATAAAACAGGACAAGGACAGGAGGGGCCGCATGCAGGATCGTGAACCCGCCTGTACGACTGTAGTGTGGTGGGAGTGGCTATGTAAATTATAACGTCTATAGGACCAGAGTGTGAGTGAGGGGATACTCAAGAAATTCGCATAGTCGTAAGTTATTTGTTGCTGGGTGTGGGGCCACCCTCATCCTCATTATGTTGTTCCAATACACCAGAGGAATCTGTGAGCTTAAGTGCCAGAATGAGACAGCCATTTTGCATTCATGCAATAGCAGATCGCAAGTTATGGTGTTATTTATGAGATATGCATGAATATGTATGAATTTAAACTGTCTAAAGTATTGCATGTCTTTATGGTTATTACGTTTGCATAAAGACAAGAGTGTAATGGGTTAAGGAGTAGTTAGGATTATTTAAGCACTTCTTATCCACATAGTTTTAAGGGCAATGTATGTAAATTGTGCAACTCAAACGATTTTTTGGAAGTTGTTTGTGTCTTTACCGTTATCCACTTTTGTCTTTACTGTTATAAAAAGAAGTCTCTCAATCGGCTACCACCGTTTGCTCTCTCAATAAGGAGTGCCTTGACTATGAATGCCTAAAAATTGAAATCATCAATAACATTTTGAAAATATTTAAGTGTGGCTGTTTCATATTCATATAAAAATCAAGGTGGCAATAAAAAAAATAGCTGAATTATATATATATTTTTTTTATTATCTTTTCCATTATTGGTCAAATTATATGAAAATGACCCATAGTGTGCATGTGGATATTTATAAACTGCAGACAAGAATTGCTGAAAACAGTATTCATCAGTTATCTTTGAGAGAACAGGACAGCTTCTATTTCTTTCTCCTCGAGCTATTCTGGATTGTCGAAAGATCACAACAATGGAGTGCGCATTGGTGTGGCAGAGAGCATTGTTGTGACTGTGACACCTTGCAGTTTAGACACATGCACCCCTAATGAAAGCTGTGCCATTTGCTCTCCTCAAAACCCAAAGCAGTAAAGACAAAGTATGCTATCCGTGAAGTGAAAAAGGCTGGTAAACTATTGCATAAAATGTTAGATTATTGAAAAGAGACTTAAAATATTTGTATGTTTGACTCCATTAACATTCCACATGAAAGCAAACTTACTGTCAGAAAACAGGAATATTATGTGGTACCACCATTCAAGGCTGTTTCATTTAAATCACAATCTAAATCACTACCTGACCCCCCCCCCCCCCCCCCCACCAAATCATTATTTAAATCAAGGCAAAAAAATGACTTAATCCATAATTCAAATTCAGGAAAATCGTATTTAAATCTATAAATGAATGAGAATATTCTCAGGCATATCCCAGACTCATGGAAAGAAAGGCACAAACTATGTTGGTCATTGGGCACTCTCTGCCAAACTTACCCTATTGGTTGGCCCTTTATCCCTAATGTTGAGCCTTGGCTTCAGTTCCTCATTGCCCATAGCTAAACATCCCAACAGACAAGCTTAAAATTCTGAAGACTTTTTAACATCCCTTCTTTTGGGCCTGCAAGCTGAACCCACTACGGGGAGGGGAGCCAAAGTCAGCTGTGTAAAGCAACAAGGACACTGGGTGGATTCTTTAGTAGTGACCAGAATATATGAAGAACGGCATAATCTCAGGTGTAATGTGATATGAGGGACAGATTTAAACAACACAAGGAAATGCAAATGTATTTCTACTTCATTGTTTTCCATGTCACTTCGTCTGCTGCTGGGAGTTACAAATTTAGGCATTAAAAGATGCATAAAATGGGTGAAGTATGGCGAAGTGCAATTTCAGACCACTGCTGCAATTGTTGCGCAGGGCTTTGGCGGCAATTTTGCGTATTAACATGAGTAGGAACTTTGGCTGCACAAAAAAAAAAAAAAACACGTATCTAGCACCATCTAGTGGTTCAAACTGAGGTATGAAGATGATGATGAGCACGACGACTGACTTATTAGTCGAGCAGATAACTGCACCTTTGTCAGGTGTTTTGTCAGCCCGCCGCCCTCCCAAAAAAAATAAAAAAGGGTAGATATGTATCTTAAAACATTCAGTACCTGTCGGGGATCTGAAGGAACAGAAGGTGATGTCAGCTCAATGGTAACAGGACCATCATTTTGAATGTGTACCTGCATTAAGGCCCCAAACTTTCCATCTAAAACACAAGGCAAATATGTAAGCAATGCATGTTGGTGTCCTCCAACACAATAAATAAAATGTTGTTAATACAATACTTTGCATATTGAAGATCACAACTACCAATTTTAAATCTTACTAATAATGATAATATGGCAGAAATGACACTGCATCCAAGTACAATGCTATTGTTTGACCACAATCCCTTCCATGACGCCGGTCAAAATTTTATTTAGTCAACTATTAAAAGAAAATTTCCCATTGAGATCGCTCCTTTTTCAGTAACATTTTGGTTGAAGTCCAAATTGGACAGCTTTCAGGGAGTTCAAAGTTCGAGATACCAGAAAGATAGCGTGTTACAAAATCTACTGTATGATTAGGTGGAGCCCACAGGCATTTTGGGACAAATAAGGATAAAGTGATCTTCAGAGTGTGACAATAGCCTAAATGTTCTTCCACTGGGTCAGCGAGATTAATGACCGTATGTGCACACTAAGGATTTGGTCCATGCTAGGAGAATGCTGCATAATCATATTTCCTCTCTGAGGCTAATTAGAAGTCCTCACTCCTACCCAGCTAGGCCGAGGTGTTCTCTCCACCTGCTCCCTGGTGGTCAGACCCAGTTCAGTGTCACCATAACAGCGCTTAACAAACCACTTTGCAGCGCCCAAAACTGCTTTAACTTGCAGGACAACACAGTATTGATCTAAGTTAAGTTTTTTTTTTCGCAGCTTCTTTTACGCAAATTCTAAACAAGGTTGTTGATTAATAGCACTGTGGTGCACTGTGCCACACTAAGAATGAATGTTCTCCAGATTAAGGGCAAAGCAAGTTTAACGCACCTTCAACCAACAGCGCTCTGTGTGTGTGTGTATCCTTCCATTCATTTTCTACCGCTTATACGAGGTCGGGTCGTGGGGGCAGTAGCTTTAGCAGGGACGCCAAGACTTCCCTCTCCCCAGCCACTTATCCAGCTCTTCCGGGGGGATCCCGTGGCGTTCACAGGCCAGCCGAGAGACAGTCTCTCCAGCGTGTCCTGGGTCGTCCCCGGGGTCTCCTCCCGGTGAGACGTGCCCGGAACACCTCACCGGGGAGGTGTCTGGGAGGCATCCGAATCAGATGTGGCTCCTCTCGATGTCGACCCACAGCTCGTGACCATAGGTGAGGGTAGGAACGTAGATCGAACGATAAATTGAGAGCTTCGCCTTTCGGCTTAGCTCCTTCTTTACCACAACGGATCGATACAAAGTCTGCATCACTGCGGATGCTGCAGATGCTGCAGATCCGCCTGTTGATCTCTCGTTGCATTCTTCCCTCACTTGTGAACAAGACCCCAAGAAACTGGGAACTCTTCCACTTGGGGCAAGATATCATCCCCGACCTGGAGAGGGCACGCCACCCTTTTCCGACTGAGGACCATGGTCTCAGATTTGGAGGTGCTGATTCTCATCCCTGCCGCTTCACACTCGGCTGCGAACCGCTCCAGTGCGAGTTGGAGATCACGGCTTGATGAAGCCAACAAAACCACATCATCTCCAAAAAGCAGAGATGCAATACTGAGGCCACCAAACCGGACCCCCTCTACACCTCGGCTGCGCCTAGAAATTCTGTTCATAAAAGTTATGATCCCCTCATTGAAGATCATATTTCGATCGGAAAATGTTTGCTGAGAATCCCCACCCTCCCTCCCGTTGAGGACTGTATTTCAGTTGGGAAAAAACTTTTGGCTTGTTAAATTGCTGACTGTCTAGTAACTCTGGGAAACCAGTAGCAACAGTGGCTTATAGGTCTCAACGATGATGACAAAATGATAAGCTCGGTTATTTTTATCAATATTGTAACACACTTATTAATCATGATTATTCCTCATTAGGGAAACATCTGTATTTGTATTGCACTACTCTTGAACAGATAGGGTAAACAGCTTTCAGTGAAAAATGTAATTTAAAATGAGAATAAATTATTCATAATTTAAAAAATTATTTACCTAAGAATTTCATATTTACCTAACTAGGCTAACTGAATTTACCTAACTAGGCTAACTGAATAAATATGCTATTAAAAAGTGCTATAATGAAGTGTAACTCAATGGAAGCAGATACAAAAACATCAGGCTGCAAGCATTGACGTTTCATTAAAAAATCCCCATCAATATAGTGAATTTTCAAGAACAAGTAAGGCTCCATTTTTCTGGTTCACCATAGGTCAGTCATGGTTGCAAACTGCAAAGAACTACACAGTTGTGATTTGCCTCTTTATTTACGCCTGGCGTTTTTTTCTGCAGTCAGGCCAGCCTCCAGTCAAAAAGATGAAATCAAGCTCGCCGCCACGATTGTTCATTGTATGCATTATGGTAACATGCAGCCAAAATGCTGAGGGCCAACTTAAAAAAAATAATAATTTAAAAAAAAAAAATTTTTTTTAAAAAGCTTCACAAATAATACATTGGACGTCAGTGCCTTGTGGGGCTTACCTAACAAACTAATTAGTAATAATAATTAGTACCTAATTTTTTGCCCACTTAGTGCACTTGTAAATTTGCAGGCATAAAGAATCTTTTACCAAATATTATGCAATGTCAAACTGCAGCAGAACATACCATATGAAGGTGTCATTGACCGACCTTTAACAAGCTCAGGCTTGTAGGCACTCCTCATGTTCTCCAGGATGCTGGCATAAAAAGGTTGGGCCAATTCCGCAGGCATAGCCAAGTGGTAGTCCGGCTTGTTACCCTTCAGTATACACTGTAGTGTGAACTGGCTCACACACAGCACCTCATAGTCCCGATCCATGACACTTTTGCTCCATGGCCGACCATTTTCATCCTCAAACAACCGCAGGTTCAAGACCTTACGTACTCTGCAGGCAAGAAGAAAAACGTAGAAAATTCTCTTTGCGCCACAACCGAATCTGATCAAGAAAATAATATATCTACCTAGCTTGAAAGGAGACCACTGGACCAGTGGAGTCATCCATGGAAAATATGTTACCACCTGATTTCAAGAGTTAAATACCTTTGATGCAGTCAAGTGGTAATAGTAGTAGTCATAGTATTAGCAGCAGTAGTAAAACATGAGTTTGAATGTGATTTAGGTCTGAACATTGCCAAATATGCACACGTACAGAACATTAATTTTAAATTTGTTTTCCCTAATAAAGGATTTGTTTTGATAAAAAAAAATTGAATTTTTTTGAATTTTAAAGTTTCAGATTTTCTTTAATTAAACTGGTCACTTTTATTACATAAAAAGTGTCATTGAAGTCCTTTATATATATATATATATATATATATATATATATATATATATATATATCACTGTAAATGTCTTGGCCAGAACTAAGAGTTAGGCAAACATAAAAGGATTAAAATGGAAATGATAATATTGTAATGCCTTCGGATGTGGTCAATGATGACACTGTCGCTGAAGCCTTTCAGTCGCTTTATTCTCCATGAGCGGTAACTGAACGCACATTCATACCAGAGCTGCTATCAACCATTAGACACGCCCAGGCACTCAAGACATCCTGTCTCGAGCCTACGTTGAAGCTGATGTCACAACTGCCAAGCAACAGGCTCACACTCAAAAGAGTTCAGATATTACAATATGATGTAATCATCACTGCGTTTGCCCTCAATGTTACAACGTTTAATTGCAGTCAGAAAACAAATTTGCTCACTTGATGGGAAAGGATTGTTCTTAAAAAAAATAAAAATAAAAAAAAAAAAAAAAAAAGGTATGTCATTGTAAGATCCGTCTTTATTCGGGGTCCCTCATGAACTTACATGTAATCGGCATCTGTGTGGGTGTCGTCCACAGACATACCAAGCAGCACACATAATCCCCGTCCAATTGAATTTATCTGATCGTCTCCCACTGCAGGAAAAAAAAAATGAGAGAAAAAAGTTGTGAGTCGCTCAAGTGCAGAGGCTGAGCACGTGTGAGGATGAGTAAGCATAAAGGGAAAGCAGCCGTTTCCAAACGTTATAATAGCTCTGCACTTGTGGTATTATCATTTTTGTGTCCTAAACCCAAACTAACCTAACTTTAATTTGTTAAGATTGTCTTTGTTTTTTTAGTATAGTAGCATCCTGTGAAGTCGTGTTAATGCTAAGCTAGCTAATTTAATAAAGACGCCAATGAATTGGTCGACAGATCCAAAACACATAGCACAGTTTTTCAAATCAAAATAACTGTTTACCTGTGACAGACGCCCTGGTCACTCTTTGAATGATCACCTTCATTCTTTTGGCAATGTTTCTCCGCACAATGACACCTATACTCGTGTACCACGCACGTACCCACACAGTGTCGTGAAGCACAGATATAGAGAAGACTAGATTCACCAGCGCGCTGTCGACGCTAGGCTCAGCGACATGCCTACGTGGGGGCCACATTGGTTGGGGCAACGTTCCCATCAAAGGCAATGCATGTGTATTAAAAGTAAGTCATAACCTGCTAATTTCTCAACAAATTTTCATGAGGTTTACTTTTTTGGTCAACCTCAAAGTGTGTGTTATCAAAATAGAACATTTGGGAGGGGGGGGGGGGGGGTGAGCCTCACAGTTTTCTACTTGTGATTGTACGGCGTTGTGTGCATCTATGTAGTACATGAGTGTGCAGATATCCTTGGTTATTTTGGTTTTCGTGCAGTCCAGACATGAAACACGCCGACACTTTGCCCCCAGTAGCTTTTGCGTCGACACGCAACGTGTCGGATCTACCTATGGTTCATATCTATGACATAAACTGTAAGAAACCTTGTCCCCCTCAAGTGGCCTCTTCTGGAGTTTCACTCACATTACAGCACAGCAAAGTACTGTATTAGTACTGACGTGGGGGGAAAAAAACATTACTAGTAAGACAAGTCATTCTACTAGTGCACACTGGATATCGAATAAATGTTCAAACACTTTCCGTATGGCCTGTTATAAAAGTGAAACTGAAAACATAGTGAATGTATAATTGCTAGGAGTGTAACAGTTCGTTGCAGTTCCGTACGTACGTACCTGGTTCGGTTCACATTTGGCACAGTAAGTGAACAAAATGCATAAAAAGCCCGCTTATCTTTTGTGTGAACAGGAAGACATCTAAATTTAAAAGGAAACCGCCATGTCGCCAGCTCGAATCGCAGCTCTGACGACTATCTGTCGTCTAAGTGTCCTTGGGCAAGACACAGAACTCAAAATTGCTCCCAGTGGCCCTGGAAGCACCGCAACATAATTGCACTTCATTTTCCATGACATCCGCTGGCCGCTGGACTGAGTGTGTGGCTGGAGCATGTGGCAGTTAATGTACACAAACTGCACTTGGTTTACACAGCACCCAACGTAGGGTAGGGCGCAGGACGGTGCAGGGAAGTCAAGGAAAATGTGTGTTTTCAAAGGTAACATAAAATGACATGAAGAGATCACGACTGATGTCTGTGTGGGAGAAGAATATGACTGAGAACATTGTACACCACGTACTGACCGTAGAACTGAACTTTTATCATCAGTACAAATGTAATTTTCAGTACAATAGCAGATGGTATCCTTCTTGTACTTTTAGAGGATGTACCACAGTTGATTTCATTTCATCCTCACACAAATGTATTAATTCACACTGCATTATAAGCATGTCTTCCATACAAGTCCACAGTGTCCATTTGAATTTCAACTGTCTCCAGTCGAAGGACCACCAGTGAATGACTGAAAGAAATTGTAGATCCTTGTTGTGTATGGAACAAAGTCTTTTTTGTAGAGGATGATCGTTTTTGTGTGAGCAGTCTGGTGGAGAACTTCATTTCGATCCTTCGGCTTTTCTGTTCTTTCTTCTTCATTTTGAGCTGAGTCTGATGGGGCAAAGGAGAGGAATTTAGCAAGTGGAAACGATCAGATGGACCTTTTAATCCATACTACATTTTTTATTATATTCCAAAATCATTTTAGAAAGCCCTGAGTCTCTTAAAAATCCTATTAATATCTTAACTGTACCTCCCATTCCCAGTAGCCCTTCTAAACTAAAATCCCTAACCCCTATTTTCCCTAATCTCTCCCACACTGTCCCACTGCTTCTTCTTTCCCCAGCCCACTACCTACCCTTTAGACTTTTTAATATTCTTCAGTCTTACACAAATGCGTTCCTATTCCTTCTCTATCCCATTTTCCTACCACATTTGACTGATTTTACACCATATGACACTCGTAATCTCTGATTCTTTCAGAAAAAGCAGCAATCTCTTCTTACCTGTGCTGTTTTTGAAACGACCAGTGTAATGAAAGTACGCAAAGGAGCCGATCATAGTCCACACACCCATTGCGTACACCGTAGACACAATTCTGTTCCACTTTGTAACATCTTTCAACGTCATTTCTGCGCTCAAAACTGTTGCGGGAGGACGAGACGTTTAGCTAGCAGTCGAAGGGCGCAGCCATGGCAGTCTAACCCGGAAGTACATGCAGCGAACTGCAATGCCGACACATGACGCCAAAGCGTAAAAATAGTTTTTGTAATATTTAAAATTTAGATTTATACACATGGAAACTAAAATGGCAAACAATGTGTGATATGTAGTCAAGTATGTATTTTTTAAAATTGCGCAGTTTCGACATTTACACACTTTTACATGCAGCTACAGATGCGCTCAATGTCTTCTTCTATTCCTTTCGGCTTGTCCCTTTAGGGGTCGCCACAGCGCGTCATCCTTTTCCGTGTAAGCCTATCTCCTGCATCCTCCTCTCGAACACCAACTGCCCTTATGTCTTTCCTCACGACATCCATCAACCTTCTCTTTGGTCTTCCTCTTGCTCTCTTGCCTGGCAGCTCCATCCTCATCATCCTTTTACCAATATACTCACCATTTCTCCTCTGGACGTGACCAAACCATCGAAGTCTGCTCTCTCTAACTTTGTCTCCAAAACATCTGACCTTCCTTGGCTCTCCCTCTGATGAGCTCCTTTCTAATTTTATCCAACCTGCTCACTACCTCAACATCTTCATTTCCGCCACCTCCAGCTCTGCTTCCTGTTGTCACTTCAGTGCAACTGTCTCTAATCCATACATCATGGCTGGCCTCACCACTGTCTTATAAACATTGCCCTTCATCTGAGCAGAGACTCTTCTGTCACATAACACACCTGACACCTTCCTCCACCCGTTCCAACCTGCTTGAACACGTTTCTCCATTTCCTGACCACACTCACCATTGCTCTTGGACGGTTGACCCCAAGTATTTAAAGTGCTCCACCCTTGCTATCTCTTCTCCCTCGAGCCTCACTCTTCCCCCACCAACCCTCTCATTCATGCACATATATTCTGTTTTACTTCGGCTAATCTTCATTCCTCTGCTTTCCAGTGCATGCCTCCATCATTCTAACTGTTCCTCCACCTGCTCCCTGCTTTCACTGCAGATCACAATGTCATCTGCAAACATCATGGTCCACGGGGATTCCAGTCTAACCTCATCTGTCAGCCTATCCATCACCGCTGCAAACAGGAAGGGGCTCAGGGCTGATCCCTGATGCAGTCCCACCTCCACCTTAAATTCCTCTGTCACACCTTCAAGACACCTCACCACTGTTCTGCTGCCCTCGTACATTTCCGGTATTATTCTAAGGTCTTTCTCTGCCACGCCAGACGTCCGCATGCAGTACCACAGTTCCTCTCCGGGTACTCTGTCATAGGCTTTCTCTAGATCTACAAAGACACAATGTAGCTCCTTCTGACCTTCTCTGTACTTCTCCATCAACAACCTCAAGGCAAATAATGCATCTGTGGTACTCTTTCTAGGCATGAAACCATACTGTTGCTCGCAAATACTCACTTCTGTCCTGAGTCAGAATTAGGTTAATTCTGTTGAACAAGCTGGTCCAAAACTCCACAGCCACCTCTCCTAGATGCTTCCATATCTCCACAGGAATGTCATCAGGACCAACTGCCTTTCCATTTTTCATCCTCTTTAATACCTTTCTAACTTCTCCCTTACTAATCATTGCCACTTCCTGGTCCACCACACTTGCCTCTTCTACTCTTCCTTCTCTCTCATTTTCCTCATTCACCAACTCCTCAAAGTATTCTTTCTGTCCAACCTGCCATACATGCCATCATATGCCTCTTATTTGGCCTTTGCCACCTCTACCTTTGCCCTGTGTTGCATCTCAATGTATTCCTTTCGCCTCTCCTCGGTCCTCTCAGTGTCCCACTTCTTCTTAGCTAACCTTTTTCCTTGTATGATTTCCTGTATTGTGAGGTTCCACCACCAAGTCTCATTCACTCCTTTCCTGCCAGAAGATACACCAAGTACTCTCTTGGCTGCCTCTCTGATCACCTTGGCTGTAGTGGTCCAGTCTTCTGGAAGCTCCTCCTGTCCACCGAGAGCCTGTCTCACCTCTTCCCGAAAAGCTGCACAACACTCGTTCTGTCTCAACTTCCACCACACAGTTCTCTGCTCTGCCTCTGTCTTCTTAATCTTCCGCCCCACCACCAGAGTCATTTTACACACCACCATCCTATTCTGTCTAACCACACTCACCCCTACCACTACCTTACAGTCGGTAACCTTTCAGATTAAATCATCTGCACAAGATGTAATCCACCTGCGTGCTTCTACCTTCGCTCTTGTAGGTCACCGTATGTTCCTGCCTCTTCTGGAAAAAAGTGTTCACTACAGTCATTTCCATCCTTTTTGCAAAGTCTACCACCATCTGTCCCTCCAAGTTCCTTTCCTGGATGCCATACTTACCCATCACTTCTTCATCACCCTATTTCCTTCACCAACATGTCCATTACAATCTGCACCAATTACGAATCTCTCTCTGTCTGGGATGCTCAGAACTACTTCGTCTAGCTCCTTCCAGAATTTCTCTTTCACCTCTCGGTCACATCCTACCTGTGGGGCATAGCCACTAATCACATGATACATAATGACTCAGTATACTTTGGTGCTCTACTGGGCACAGTTCTTTTCTACTGAAACAATACAAAGAGAAAAAAAGAAATTTGTGCTGTTATCACGTATCGAGAATGTTATTCTATATTTTTTTCATATGGTAATACATATTGCAGGGTTAAAAAAAAAACACAATGTCATTTGTTTCCAATATTGTGTAGGTCTAGTTACAACCATGTTAAATCGAGCAAATGTTCATGATTTTTTTGTAAAACAGTCATTGAAAGCACATTTCATCTTTCTAAACAGAAATGCACAATTGCATGTGCCAAGGGCATTTCAGAACACATTATCAAGGAACTATTGATATTGGGCAGCCGTGGCCCAATGGTTAAGATCATCGCCTGCCACCGTGGGGGACCTAGGTTCAAAACCCCGACTGGACAATCCGCCAACATCCTCCGGACTCACGGCTGTGGTGTCTTTGAGCAAGACACCGATACCCCGAAATGCTCCCCGGGCGCTTCAGCTGCCCCCTGCTCCAGTGTGTTCCACTAACATGTGTATGTGTTCACTGTGATGGGTTAAATGCAGAGAACAAATTTCGTGTGCGTGCGTGCATGCATGCATGTTCATGACAATAAAAGATGATTCTTCTTCTTCTAGAGAGTTCAATATCCAAACTGAAAACGGAACAAGACAACTGCAAGTATACAAGTCAATTAAAAAAATAAACATCAAGACTACACAAAAGGGGTAAAAAAAAAGACTACACAAAAGAAATAAGACCACAAAATTAGACAGTTAGTTATACTGATATATATCTGCAATGAGTAAAACCATGAAGGAACACGACAAAAGTCAATCAAATAATTTGGATTTTTTCACGGGAACAAAGGAGGAGAAATAACAATTCTGTGTATAA
Organism: Phyllopteryx taeniolatus; assembly: GCF_024500385.1. Lineage (NCBI taxonomy): Eukaryota > Metazoa > Chordata > Actinopteri > Syngnathiformes > Syngnathidae > Phyllopteryx > Phyllopteryx taeniolatus. The sequence continues at coordinate 5,971,182 of NC_084505.1, read as the reverse complement.
AAGACCATACAATAAATGTAATCTTAAAACTGCATACAATTATTATGGAAAGAAAATCTGAAAAAAACCGTTTACACTAGCATCTCTACAATGCAGCCCTATGGGGGGCACAAGCCAGTGCAAACTGTAGGCCGGTCCCAAGGCCGGAGAAATGCAGAGGGTTGCGTCAGGAAGGGCAACCGGCTTAAAACTTTGCCAAACAAATATGAGCGTTCATCCAAAGAATTCCGTACCGGATCGGTCGTGGCCCGGGTTAACAACGTCCGCCACCAGCGCCGTCATCCTGCAGGGCGCCGGTGGAAATTCAGCTACTGTGGGTCGAAATCGAAGAAGAAGAGGTGGAAAGCGGGTTCTTCGGCAGCAAGAGAAGAGGAAAGCAAAGAGCCTAGAACTGAATGTGGGGACTTTGAATGTTGGGACTATGACAGGAAAATATCGGGAGTTGGTTGACATGATGATTAGGAGAAAGGTTGATATATTGTGTGTCGGGGAGACCAGATGGAAAGGCAGTAAGGCTAGAAGTTTAGGGGCAGGGTTTAAATGAATTTGCCATGGTGTAGATGCGAAGAGAAATGGAGTCGGGGTTATTTTAAAAGAAGAGTTGGCTAAGAATGTCTTGGAGGTGAAAAGAGTATCAGATCGAGTGATGAGGCTGAAACTTGAAATTGAGGGTGTTATGTATAATGTGATTAGTAGCTATGGCCCACAGGTAAGTTATGACCGACAGGTGAAAGAGAAATTCTGGAAGGAGCTAGATGAAGTAGTTCAGAGCATCCCAGACAGAGAGAGAGTCGTGATTGGTGCAGCTTGTAATGGACATGTTGATGAAGGAAATAGGGGTGATGAAGAAGTGATGGGTAAGTACGGCATCCAGCAAAGGAACTTGGAGGGACAGATGGTGGTAGACTTTGCAAAAAGGATGCAAATGGGTGTAGTGAACACTTTTTTTCCAGAAGAGACAGGAACATAGGGTGACTTACAAGAGCAGAGGGAGAAGCACGCAGGAGGATTACATCTTGTGCAGACGATGTAATCTGAAGGAGGTTACAGACTGTAACGTAGTGGTAGGGGAGAGTGTGGCTAGACAGCATATGATGGTGGTGTGTAAGATGACACTGGTGGTGGGGAGGAAGATTAGCAAGACAAAGGCAGAGCAGAGAACCACGTGGTGGAAGATGAGACAGGGCGAGTGTTGTGCAGCTTTTCGGGAAGAGGTGAGACAGGCTCTCGGTGGTTAGGAGGAGCTTCCAGAAGACTGGACCACTGCAGCCAAGGTGATCAGAGAGGCAGGGAGGAGAGTACTTGGTGTATCTTCTGGCAGGAAAGGAGAGAAGGAGACTTGGTGGCTGAACCTCACAGTACAGGAAATCATACAAGGAAAAAGGTTAGCTAAGAAGAAGTGGGACACTGAGAGGACCAAGGAGAGACGAAAGGAATACATTAGGGTGATTGAGGGTAGAGATGGAAATATGTTGACTGGTGCCAGTAGTGTGCTAGATAGATGGAAAGAATACTTCGAGGAGTTGATGAATGAGGAAAATGAGAGAGAAGGGAGAGTAGAAGAGGCAAGTGGGTTGGACCAGGAAGTGGCAATGATTAGTAAGGGGGAAGTTAGAAAGATATTAAAGAGGATGAAAAATGGGAAGGCAGTTGGTCCTGATGACATTCCTGTGGAGATATGGAAGCATCTAGGAGCGGTGGCTGTGGAACGTTTGACCAGTTTGTTCAATAGAATTCTAGCGCGTAAGAAGATGCCTGAGGAATGGAGGAAAAGTGTCCTGGTGCGTATTTTTAAAAAGGGGATGTGCATAGCTGTGGCAACTATAGAGGAATAAAGTTGATGAGCCACACAAGGAAGTTATGGGAAAGAGTAGTGGAGGCTCGACTCAGGACAGAAGTGTGTATTTGCGAGCAACAGTATGGTTTCATGCCTAGAAAGTACCACAGATGTATTATTCACCTTGAGGATGTTGATGGAAAAATACAGAGAAGGTCAGAAGGAGCTACATTGTGCCTTTGTAGATCTAGAGAAAGCCTATGACAAAGTACCCAGAGAGGAACTGTGGTACTGCATGCGGAAGTCTGGAGTGGCAGAGAAATATGTTAGAATAATACAGGACATGTATGAGGGCAGCAGAACAGCGGTGAGGTGTGCTGTAGGTGTGACAGACGAATTTAAGGTGGAGGTGGGACTGCATCAGGGATCAGTCCTGAGCCCCTTCCTCTTTGCAGTGGTGATGGATAGGCTGACAGATGCGGTTAGACTGCAATCCCCGTGGACCATGATGTTTGCAGATGACATTGTGATCTGCAGTGAAAGCAGGGTGCAGGTGGAGGAACATTGAGAAAGATGGAGTTATGCACTGGAAATCAGAGGAATGAAGATTCGCCGAAGTAAGACAGAATATATGTGCATGAATGAGAGGGGTGGTGGGGGAAGAGTGAGGCTACAGGGAGAAGAGATAGCAAGGGTGGAGGACTTTAAATACTTGGGGTCAACAGTCCAGAGCAATGGTGAGTGTGATCAGGAAGTGAAGAAACGGGTTCAAGCAGGTTGGAACGGGTGGAGGAAGGTGTCAGGTGTGTTATGTGACAGAAGAGTCTCTGCTAGGATGAAGGGCAAAGTTTATAAAACAGTGGTGAGGCCAGCCATGATGTACGGATTAGTGACAGTGGCACTGAAGAGACAACAGGAAGTAGAGTTGGAGGTGGCGGAAATGAAGATGTTGAGGTTTGTTCTCGGAGTGACCAGGTTGGATAAAATTAGAAATGAGCTCATCAGAGGGACAGCCAAGGTTTGATGTTTTAGAGACAAAGTTAGAGAGAGCAGACTTTGATGGTTTGGACACGTCCAGAGGAGAAATAGTGAGTATATCTGTAGAAGGATGAGGATGGAGCTAGAGCAAGACCAAAGAGAAGGTTGATGGATGTCGTGAGGGAAGACATGACAGCAGTTGCGACGCTGTGGCGACCCCTAAAGGGACAAGCCAAAAGGAAAAGAAGAAGTATGAGTATTTCTATATTTGATTGCATTGGTTTAAGCAATGTTTGTTTATGTGTGCCCTGCGATTGGCTGGCAACCTGTTCAGGGTGTACCCCGCCTCCTGCCCGATGATAGCTGGGATAGGCTCCAGCACGCCCGCGACCCTAGTGAGAAGCGGCTCAGAAAATGGATGGATGGATGGTTTAAGCAACACACGTTTTTTTTGTGTACACCTGAAGTTTGTCCCTTTACAAATACCTTAGCTATGCACAGTTCAGTTATATTTAACTTTAACTTTCCAATTACAAAGTTTGTTTTTAAACATGTATTACGGTTATAATGTTATTTAAATTTTACGTTGAATGCATTTTTATTGAATCATTATTTAGGTACAGTTTTCATTTTCGTATATTTAAGCACCATGTAAATGTTCAAACTGTGCATAATGTTACAGTGGCTAACCAGAATATTAAATCTACTGTTGAGGAAAAAAAGTTGTGCCTTGTATTTGATGAACACTGACTGTGGTCCTACTACTATTGTATTTTACTGTTGGTCACTATGGTAGTACTTGAAGAATATTTATGTCGGTGGTACTTAGTATAACAAGTTTGAGAACTACTGCTATAGAGCATTCATTTTACCTGTCAAAGCGACTGAATGGAGTAAGCCCCCTCGAAAAACAACAACTGAATGAAATAGGGTGCAGTGAAAGCAGGAATTGTTACTTCATCGAAGAAGTCATGAAAGCCCAAATCATGACATTACCTTCTCTGAATTTCAAAGTCGAGCTTGTATGTTTGAGCTCATGAGCAAATCAGTTCTTACCCAAAGCTTTTTGCCTTTCAATCACAGTAGTAAAGGTTACTCCTGTATTTCTCTCTCTCTCGCTTTTTTTTTTTTTTTTTTTCTAAACCTGAATGAAGGATCTGTATACCTTTTTATACCGGCACAATTTTTCTGTGCAACAGGGGAGTTTGATATACTCCATCTGTGGTTATTTTTCTCTTGATGAATATTTATTGGAAAATGCTGTCTGACGGAATAAGGTTTGAAAGGGGACAGACAGAGAGAAAAGAGAGAACTGAATGAAACCGTACATGACTACCAAAATGTTGCATGGGAATCGTGTTCTACAGTATCTTTATTGTGATGACTGGGAAAGTAGTGTTTCACCCTCTGAGGAAGCGATGCAATGAGAAGGAAATTGGACAGGATGGGACAGGAAAGGGCAGGGATAGTGAGTCAGGCAGTGCTATTAGTGGTGAGAGTGGCTTTACAGTTCCTAAACACCTGTACAAATTGAGTGCAAGTGAGAGGACAGTCCATGCAGGAAGTTCACAAAGTCATAATGGTAGTTTATTGTGATTAGGGAGTGGCTGCACACCAAGCAAACAAATCCCCTGGGTGTGTGTTTACGAAGACATGCGAGTGAATCAACACTGTCTCACGTGCATGTGAGTCATCAGAATTGTGCTGGAGGTGCTGGGCTGGCACAACAAAGAAGGGTGGATTCAACCTCATCCATTCTCCACAGAAGGGTGGGCAGACAGGAGAACACCCATGCCAGCCCCAATGAAGCATCGCCCAGGAGTAGGACGCAGGGACCCCACCGCTGCCACCATCCCAGCCACGCAAGAGGCCTTCACCCACCAACGGGACCAACCACAGGATCCGGCCAGCGTCCCTGCCGGAGAGCAACTCCCTGCAGGCTGTGAGTTGATGACCCACACCTGGTAGAGAAGAAGACAGGTGGAGACGACTTACAGGAGGAACAAAGATGGGGGCCATGGCAAACCGACCCCACACAAGCCCCCCCGCGACCACCTCCGCAGCAAGCTGGCCAAAAGAGGGCCCGGCCCCGGGAGTCTTGCCATGAGCCTAGCGCAGTGGCGGTTCTGGGGTTGGGGTCGGGGGCAGTGTCCCCTTAACTCCGTAGCCCCCCTCCATACAGTTACTACACAGTGCTGTAGTTAGACAGCAGCATCAGCAACTCATGTGCACGAATTACACACTACACTTAGTATAACAACACAACAAAAATGAAAAACGTGAGTAAAACCCTGACAACTATAATTACGGGGAAACACCACAAAAGGTTTAACATTACGATTGACAATTACGATTGACAGGTAATTATCGCATGTACAACATGTTGCTAAGCAAGCGCTTCTCACGGCGCTACAGTAAGTACTGTAAATGTTAAAATTGTGATATTGCACCGACGTAAAAGGCAGAACTACTGTGTGCCTCAATTCTATATTCTAGTGGGATCTTTCGTGCACTTTGTTGAAAATCCCAGCACAAATTTACCATCAATCTGTCACAAAGCAATTAGAACCAAGAAACAATCACTATGAACTATAAAGGAAACACGTCTGCACTGTAAAACTTCTTATTGTAAAAATTACATTGTACTGGCAGCAGTGAGCCTGCAAAATATTGTAAATTAATCCATCACAACACTGTAAATTAATCTCCAGTAAAATACTGTATTTTGTAAGATTACTGATTACAGCAACATAGTGGAGAAATTTAGACTACTTTACATGATCACGGCTGCCATTAATATACTGTAATTTTTTTTTACAATAATGAATGAATAGGCGGTACGGTGGACGACTGATTAGCACATCTGCCTCACAGTTCTGACGACCGGGGTTCAAATCCCGCCCCTGCCTGTGTGGAGTTTCCATGTTCTCCCCGTGTCTGCGTTGGTTTTCTCCGGGCACTCCGGTTTCCTCCCACATCCCAAATACATGCAGGGTAGGTTAATTGAAGACTCTAAATTGCCCGTAGGTGTGAATGTGAGTGCCAATGGTTGTTTGTTTATATGTGCCCTGCGATTGGCTGGCGATCAGGTCAGGGTGTACCCCACCTCTCGCCTGAAGATAGCTGGGATAGGCTCCAGCACGCCCGCAACCCTCGTGAGGCGAAGCGGAACGGAAGATGAATGAATGAATGAATGAATATTTACAGTTTGTTGACTGTATTTTTTATCTTCAATGTTTATTTTTATCACATTGTTATTATCATTGCTGATAATAATTGTATTTTTATAACATATTATTATTGTTATGGTAATCACCACCACCACCATCATCATCATCAATAATAAACACAAAAGAAAGAAGGTTCCTTTTCAACCTTTTTTTCATTGAAAGTCTAACATTGTTAGACAAGCTTAACACTAGTGACTTTAACAACTGTAAACTGGAAAAAAAAACAAGAACCACAACGTATGTGTTTGTGTCTGTGCGTAAAATCACACAAAGTCCCACTTGAAATCACCAAGCTTCTTTATTATTCTTGGGATTTAGATCAAGATCAGACCACATTATCCTCAGGGTTCATTTACTTTTTGCTCCCACTGTATATTGTACAGGCGGCACGGTGGCCGACTGGTTAGAGCGTCAGCCTCACAGTTCTGAGGACCCGGGTTCAATCCCCGGCCCCGCCTGTGTGGAGTTTGCATGTTCTCCCCATGCCTGCGTGGGTTTTCTCCGGGCACTCCGGTTTCCTCCCACATCCCAAAAACATGCATTAATTGGAGACTCTAAATTGCCCGTAGGTATGAATATGAGTGCAGATGGTTGTTTGTATGTATGTGCCCTGCGATTGGCTGGCAACCAGTTCAGGGTGTACCCCGCCTCCTGCCCGATGACAGGCTCCAGCACGCCCGCGACCCTAGTGAGGAGAAGCGGCTCAGAAAATGGATGGATGGATGTATATTGTACAATGAAAAAAAATACGGGAAAAAATAAAACATAGATGTGAAAACCAGAACAAATTTCTCTTTTCCCCTCATATTTATTGTTTTGGCATTTTGTAATTGCTTCAGTAGAAAATAAACTGCTCAGTTAAACACAGAGGTATACAAAAGTGTAACTGTGTTTAAATGTACTGTGGCATTGAGCAGGTTAATCATCCTGCCAGATTAAAGTTAAAAATTTATTTTTAATCTTACTTTTCTTCTTTTATTTTGCTGTTTTACTCTGCTGTGTGCAGCTCGGTTGGTATTGCAAATGATAATCTGTTTTCAATCAATCTGTATAAAGATTACAAAATTTTTTTTTTTTATATGCCCAGTTATACAGCCACTCAGGGATAAAAAAAAAATAAATAAAATAAAGCAGTACTAAAAAGACATTTTGAAGGTGATATACCCCCGGTACATTGCAGGACCTGCAATGTGACTATTGTGCACATGTGCATGGCGATGGTCACTCGAGAAATTACAGTGTATGTGGAATAATTCTTACCTATGGCTGAATTCCAGCATGCAAGTTGCACCGAGCTGATACTGAGGTTAAAGTTGTAGTAGGAGAACAGCACAGCCAGGCCATTCACAAAACAAGTTAACTCACACGACACACTCATTCTCTGTGCTGGCTTGTGTCGCCTCTTGGCTGGGTGGGGTGTTGTCCTGTTATGACAAAATATAGTCAATCCTCTTTTAATATATTATTCCATAGTTTTTTCAGATTTTGTTTCTTCTTACTTCAACAGTTCTTCGTTCTTATGTGACCTTTTCAAATGTACCTAGTGACATTGTTTCTTCCCTTGTGTCATCCTGTCTCGGTGGTTGTACGAACCTCCCTTTTCTCTCAAGGACAAGATAAAATGTGAATAGGTCTTTCTTTCTTGTTCCCTCATCTCCCTCCAATTTTAGTTTAACTGTGTGTTGCTCTTCCGTGCTCTTCAGAGACGGGCAGAGACGCAAACTGTAACCTCTCTGGACTCTCGCTCGCTTGCAAAGATATTATTCAAATTACAAAAGACAAGATTGTTTCCTGATTTAATTTCCCTCCAAAAAACCTGGTGTCAGAAGTGGGATCCTAGGATTGATTGCCGATCCAGGGGACCCCGGGAGTGATGGATCATCCAGGACCAACGCACGGGTCCTGCCTCCACCCAAATAATTAAGGATGGGGGGCGTTCAGAGGGTCTGGATGTTGGCTATCACTTCAGCATCCAAACGGCCCCATTGTCCTCCAAACAAAGAATTACGGTAAATAAAATTTTAATTCCTTGAAAACTGGACCATTTCATTTGGTGTACTGCATTTTAAACAATATTGTCTTTGTATTAAGTAGTATTGGTAATTGTGCTCCCCAGATTCCATTGGTAAGGTTCAAATCCTTAAAGTTAAAGGTTAAAGTCCAGGTTAAAGTAAAGCTTTCTATCAAAAACTACCTGTAGGCAAGTTACTGATAACTGTGTATTGCCTGTGGTCTAATCTGTCCGAGTTGGCCAAGGGGAGGATGTCAGGTTATGGTCATGAGCTGGGTGGGTTCCACAGTGGCCTCCAGAAATCAATCACTCTTTTAGAAAAGTGTTAAATAAATTGTACAAAGTTATCATTTATTTGCTGGCTTGCATTGGTATTGTGGATGATTTTGATGGTTGCTTGCTGACCGTGGGGGAGAGGAAGATGTCTCGCCCTCAAGAAAATGACTCAGCAGGAATCAACAGGAAAGGGCACCTTGACCAAGGACACATAGCCAGGTGTTAATCTCATATCTTCACCTTGACTCCCTCCCCTTAGTATGATATGTCTTGTAATTTAGATACCTCCCTATTTGAAATAAATACAGGAGCAACGGGGGAGATTGTTTAGAGCGTGATAGGAGAATGTAACTGAACAATCTCCCACATGTTCTCCTCATGAGCAAAAAGAAACAAGCGTCTTCATTCATTTGTGTCTATTCTTATTGGTGTTGGGCGAGATAGATCCAACAAAAAGATCTAGAAGAATGCAATCTGGAAGAAGACCAACAACACTACCGTCTCCTGTGACCCACAGCACGGCCCTTCACACACAGCGCTTCTGCGGTCCCCTCCTCTCCGGTTCATCTAAGATGGACTGATGCAAAGTGGAAAAGTGTTCTGTGGTCCGACAATTCCATATTTCAAATTGTTTTTGGAAATTGTGGACTTCGTGTCCTCCGGGCCAAAGAGGAAAAGAACATCCAGACTGTTATAGACGCAAAGTTCAAAAGCCAGCATCTGTGCTGTAATGGGGCTGTGTTAGTGCCAATCGCATGGGTAACTTACACATCTGTGAAGGCACCATTAATGCTGAAAGGTACATACAGGTTTTGGAGAAACATTTGCTGCCATCCAAGCAACGTCTTTTTCATGGACGCCCCTTCTTATTTCAGCAAGACAATGCCAAACCACATTCTGCATGTGTTACAACAGCGTGGCTTTGTAGTAAAAGAGTGCGGGTACTCGACTGGCCTGCCTGCAGTCCAGCCCTGTCTCCCATTGAAAATGTGTGGCGCATTATGAAGTGTAAAATATGACAACAGAGACCCCGGACTGTTGAACAGCTGAAGCTGTACATCAAGCAAGAATGGGAAAGAATTCCATCTACAAAGCTTCAACAACTAGTGTCCTCAGTTCCCAAACGTTTATTGAATGTTGTTAAAAGAAAAGGTGATGTAACACAGTGGTCAACATGACCCTGTCCCAGCTTTTTTGGAACGTGTTGCAGCCATAAAACTCTAAGTTAATGATTATTTGCTAAAAACAATAAAGTTTTTCAGTTTGAACATTAAATATATATATTAAATAATCTTTGTAGTGTATTCAATTAAATATAGGTTGAACATGATTTGCAAATCATTGTATTCTGTTTTTATTTATGTTTAACACAATGTTCCAACTTCATTGGAATTGGGGTTGTAATATTTCAAGGTTTCGAGAAACTTTCTCGCTAATTGAAATTTGGTCTGGGAAATTCTGAAGGTTATTGTGCATGCGAGACAGTGTCAATTCACTTGCATGTGTCCGCAGATAATCACCTCTGGATACTGGGCTGGTCAACCCCAGTGCAACAGTTGCACTGTAAGGCTATTCACAATTTTTCTGTGTATTGATTTTGATGGCACCTTTCATGCTGTGTGGAAGATACAGTAGTAGCTGTCGCTGGCCATATTTTATTCTCATAGAAAATCACATACAATTGTTACCTGCCACAATCAAATGTGGGGTGTCGAGCAAGATGACCAATTGCACAGTATTGCTATTGTGAGCCGTTTGGCTGCAATTGGAACTTTTAAAAAAGGACATATAATACTGTATATGGACTCATAATAGGAATGTTGAATGATTATGACGTGCCGCAACACGTCTTTACCACAGAAACGGAAAAAATATTTTCTCACTAGTTTAGGTAGCTCATGTATGTCACTTAACTTAAAATCCATCCATCCATTCTCAATACCACTTCTCTTGTTCAAGGGTCACATGGCACTGGAGCCGATCCCAGCTGACTCTGGGCGAAAGGCAGACTACACCCTGAACTGGTCACCAGTCAGTCACAGGGCACAGATAGACATGAACAACCATTCACACTCACATTCACACTGTCACTGCATGGGAACTGAACCCACGCTGCCCCCACCAAAGTCAGGCAAATGTACAGCGACACCATCAGTGACTTACGACTTAAAATGTGTTTATAATTGTAAAAGTATTGTAACACCCCAAGACGTTTATCATAGGGTAACAAACACAGCGCAAAAAAAGTAACAAATAATTACTTCGATAGCACCTCGAGTCTGCCTCTCTCTTTCCGGAACCACACGCGTTCGTCAAAGACGCAGCAGTAACGTAACATAATGGCTACCAATACTACACGCCGAGACGTTAGTCTGTTTATTTCATGTTTATTGTCAGGCGAAAAACACGATGCCAAAAAATAACAAAAACAACTTTCAGATAGCATCAAACATCTCTCTCGCTTTTCACAGACATTCGACAGGCTTTGTTAAGCCCCGAAATAACACAAAATATAACACAAAAATGTAATTTCCATCCAATATTAGGTAGAAAAATGTGACTTTCACTATTCAGGTGGCAGACGTTGAGTTGAAGTTGTCCAACTTGCTGGCTGACAGGAATTGTTTTCTTTGCGGGGAAGAAAACAATGGCAGATATCGGTACACGTCTTCTCTGTCCTCCTACCCATGATGCAATGTGGTTTACACTAAAAATGAAGGGTTACAGTAGTACAGCTATATTTTTTGTTTTTGATCCCATGGTGCATTGCGTTTTATAGTAACATATGCTTCTAACTAACGGACATTAACCTTACCACAATGCAAAAGCAAGCAAAACCTCAGCACTAGCTTATTATAATAAATTATATTTACAGTACATACTGGGTTGCATAAATGTTGTGTATTCCTCTGTATTGCTCTTTGTTGCCTTTAAAAGTAGGAATATGTAATGCATAGAAGATGTCTAGCTTCAGCAAATTTGCAGTCTTAGTGCCTGGTCAGGCTGTAGAATACAATGAAATAATGTACTGAATACGATAAAATAATAAAATCAATGAATAAATACGGTGAATCTACTTGTATTTAGGCAGCTGTGTGTGTTTGCGTGTGTGTGTGTGTGTGTGTGTGTGTGCGTGCGTGTGTGCATGCGTGCATGTATGCATGTGTCCGTGTAAAACTGTGCCCCTCAGACAAAACACACCAAAATTGTCCTAAATAAGATTTTTTTTTAAATCCTAGACAATACATTTGTTGTTGACCATCCATCCATTTTCTGAGCCGCTTCTCCTCACTAGGGTCGCGGGCGTGCTGGAGCCTATCCCAGCTGTCATCGGGCAGGGGGCGGGGTACACCCTGAACTGGTTGCCAGCCAATCGCAGGGCACATAGAAACAAACAACCATTCGCACTCACAGTCATGCCTACGGGCAATTTAGAGTCTCCAATTAATGCATGTTTTTGGGATGTGGGAGGAAACCGGAGTGCCCGGAGAAAACCCACGCAGGCACAGGGAGAACATGCAAACTCCACACAGGCGGGGATGGGGATTGAACCCCGCACCTCAGAACTGTGAGGCTGACGCTCTAACCAGTCGGCCATCGTGCCGCCTGTTGTTGACCAGTGTAATTAAATGTAAAAACCCTAATCATTGCAAAAGGAACTAAAGGCAAGGAAATGTCATATGTTACTTATACTGATTTTAGCAAACAAAACTCCATATAGGAATCAGGAATTTGAATTGTTTCTAAATAGCAGGTTTTTATGAGTCACTTATTTAAGTACTGTGTGCGTTCGTTCACACGACAGGTATACAGTTTTATAGCAGTCTATATATTTTTAAGCCATAATTGTTTTCTGATGAGACTCATTTCGGCCGTTAATCCTTCAGAATATCAAGTTACCACAGAAACATGCCTGAAATATAACGATTAGCCATCAGTCTGTGGAGTTAAATCCTTTTAAAAGACTAGTATTTTTTTTTTACAGGGATTTAAAAAAAAAAATCTGCTCACTGTTGGAAAAACAAGGCTGAGAAGTCATAAATCCATGGCTAGAGTGACTATTTAACTTTTTTTTTTTTTAAACCTAATAAGTAAGAAGTTTAAGGTTAAAGTAATGGCAGCACGTATATTTTGAAAGGAAAAAAAAGTCATGTTTTTGTTATGTGATGATTTGAGTGAGTCGTTTTAGAAATAATGTCAGTTAAGAATTGATTTGTGAGTTTCTAGTTTCAGACAGCAGCAAATTCTTCAACAACCGTGAATGGTCACACATTCCTCAGTATCTTCTCGTAAAGTGTGTGCATATTTGCCTATGCTTCCATATTGACCCACATGATATTTACTTTGGAGATTGACTGAATGTAATGGTTTCGAGATGGCATGTTCTGGCAATGATGAGTGACGAGTCTGTTATTCTTCATTTAAACCACTGATCCGGATTTGACAAAAGGTAAACAAGAAATGCAGTGGTCGTTCTGCTGGCTGGAACTGAGTGTACAAGTCACGCTTCACTACCACTGTGAGGCTCAAATAAACAAATAAAATCCCTCAATATTGTAAGGTTTTACAAGGTGTAATATTTGGACACGATGCAAAATCCACTTTTGGAACGTGACCTCTGAATCTGCTCCTCAACGTTGTTTGTAATGATTTAGCTGTGTCTGATATAATACCCACTGGAAATAAGCCATTAGAAATTTTAACTTCATTATAGAGTGTGGAATGTGTAACCAAATGATTCTTACAATTGACACCAGCGAAGTACATGTTCGTTAAAACCACACACGGAGTGTGTTTTATCCTTCTTTCACTTAGAGTGTTTTCCCCACCTTTGCCTTGAAAGCTCGCATAACTTAAATTGTCATGATTGATAAAGAAAGCTCATCTATATTTATTTTCAAATCTCAGCAATGTAATTACAGAATCAGACAACATTATTTTCAACAATGTTTACCGACTTTCACTTTCCTGAATCTAGTATTTTATCCTCAGTATTTAGGCCCGGGGCTATTTTTCCTACTGTTGAAGTAAACGCCCTCTGTGCCTACTTTGTTCAAACTTGTCAGCTGAAGGTATGAGTCACACAACTTATATATAAAATCACCAGGCATTTTCGAGGACGAGCACGGCATAATCTTTTGGCACCTGCACTTAAAAACTCAAGAAGAGATATCACTTATTGGAAAAATTATCTGAAAGGTCAGTATAAGTCAGTCTACATTTTTTTTTTTCTGTTTGCGAGGGATAAAAAAAATTGCTTCAATTCATTTTGATAATATGCATCGTTGTGCACAATGTTGTTTGCTCTTCTGCTGTTTCTAAGGTTGAAAAACTTGACATTTGCTTCGAAACAGTTATATAATTGCAGCCACAAATAAAATAAATAGATGTCAGTGGTATTTAAATTCAAATATCCATCAGAGCCACATCATGCTGTATATAGTGTTGGACATGTCATCCTGACTCATTTCAGATATTTGCATGCTTGTCAGCTAAAATTGGCAAAAATATATATTTTAAGAATGACATCTTAATTTCAAAATATAAGACAAATCATGAGCCATCATTCGATACTTCGATCTTCCCTTGTTTTCGTGGGTTTATGCATGAGTGACTTTGCTGTGTTGTAAGTTGCTCCATCTTTTTTTCCAATTCAAATCACTTGTCCAATAACATAACTAATAAATAAAGTATAGCAACATACAATCCGAAATCGTTTTACAACAAACTGTTGATGATGCCGCTTTACATGGTCTTTTAATAAGCATGATCTTTACTCTTCATATCATGTATTTCATGGTTTTTGGTGAATGTGGGTTTGATATTTGAAGCAAGACATATCATTTAAATCAAAAAGGAAAAAAAAATGCCCATGTGCACATTCGTTTAAAAGCTGCAATTTGTTGTCTTACTGTATTTAAACGATGATGCAGCATCAATAATCGTATTTCGTTTTGTCTGTTGCTGTTTGTGCAATATCGCAAGTTTTGAGTCTCCCTGTGACAATTTCATTGGAACACAATTTAAAACATATAACACCAGAATATGAAAAAAAACTATTTTTGTTCTTCAAGTATACAGTGTTTGCAAGCAGAGCCTCTCACGCATATGATATTGGTTTAAAAAACAACAACAAGCTTTTATGAAGTGAACAAAAAGCCACACCCTTTTCCAGCTTGTGGTGAACACTTTTAATCGGTGGCATGTTAGGTTCTGAAACAGCTTTGCCCTGCAGACACAAATACAAAAGAAATATTGTGACAGCAGTATGGGAATTGGACAAAATGGCTTAGTCAAACATTTGCCTTAGGTTATGATATTATTCAGATTTTAGACTTATATATTTTTTTATATATACTTATATATTATTTTATTATTTGATTACGGAAAGTTTTCAGACCCCCTTAAATTTGTCACCCTTTGTTATATTGCAGCCATTTGTAAAAATCTTTTAAGTTAATTTTTATTCCCCTCATTAATGTACACACAGCACCCCATATTGACAGGGGGAAAAAACGTAATTGTTGAAACTTTTGCTGATACTGATTGGACTAGATTAGGAAAACCTCACACCTGTCTATATAAGATCTTACATCTCACAGTGCATGTCAGAGCAAATGAGAATCATGAGGTCGAAGGAACTGCCTGAAGAGCTCACAGACAGAATTGTGGCAAGGCACAGATGTGGGCAAGTTTACAAAAAAAAATTCTGCTGCACTTAAGGTTCCTCAGAGCACAGTGGCCTCTATAATCCTTAAATGGAAGACGTTTGGGACGACCAGAGCTGCCTAGAGCTGGCCGTCCGGGCAAACTGAGCAATTGGGGGAGAAGAGCCTTGGTGAGAGAGGTAAAGAAGAACCCAAAGATCACTGTGGCTGAGCTCCAGAGATGCAGTCGGGAGATGGGAGAAAGTTCTAGAAAGTCAACCATGACTGCAGCCCTCCACCAGTCGGGGCTTTATGGCGGAGTAGCCTGATGGAAGCCTCTCCTCAGTTGCAAGACACATGGAAGACTGCATGGAGTTTGCTAAAAAAACACCTGAAGGACTCCTAGATGGTGAGAAATAAGATTCTCTGGTCTGATCAGACCAAGATAGAACTATTTGGCCTAAATTCTAAACGGTATGTGTGGAGAAAACCAGGCACTGCTCATCACCAGCTCAAAGCAGTCCCAGCAGTGAAGCATGGTGGTGGCAGCATCATGCTGTGGGTGTGTTTTTCAGCTGCAGGGACAGGGAGACTGTTTGCAATCGAAGGAAAGATGAATGCGGCCAATTACAGGGATATCCTGGAGGAAAACCTTCACCAGAGTGCTCAGGACCTCAGACTGGGCCGAAGGTTCGCCTTGAAAAAAGACAATGACTCGAAGCACACAGCTAAAATACCAAAAGAGTGGCTTCAGAACAACTCCGTGACTGTTTTGGAATGGCCCAGCCAGAGCCCTGACTTAAACCCAATTGAGCATCTCTGGAAAGACCTGAAAATGGCTGCCCACCAACGTTCACCATCCAACCTGACAGAACTGGAGAGGATCTGCAAGGAGGAATGGCAGAGGATTCCCAAATTCAGGTGTGAAAAACTTGTTGCATCATTCCCAAAAAGACTCATGGCTGTATTAGCTCAAAAGGATGCTTCTACTAAATACTGAGCAAAGGGTCTGTATTTACGACTGTGTGATATTTCAGTTTTTTTTTTTTTCATAAATCTGCAAAGATTTCAACAATCCGTTTTTTTCCCCCTGTCAATATGGGGTGCTGTGTGTACATTAATGTGGAAAAAAATAACTTAAATGATTTTAGCAAATGGCTGGCGGCACGGTGGACGACTGGTTAGAGCGTCAGCCTCACAGTTCTGAGGACCTGAGTTCAAATCTGGCCTCACCTGTGTGGAGTTTGCATGTTCTCCCCGTGCCTGCGTGGGTTTTCTCAGGGCACTCCGGTTTCCTCCCACATCCCAAAAACATGCGTGGTAGGTTAATTGACAACTCTAAATTGCCCGTAGGTGTGAATGTGAGTGCGAATGGTTGTTTGTTTGTATGTGCCCTGCGATTGTCTGGCAACCAGTTCAGGGTGTACCCCGCCTCTTAATGACTTACGGTCTCGGACAGGCACGTTCATAGGCACTTTTGAGAGGAGGTGCAGAAGCCAAAAAGCAGTAGCCCCTGCCATAATTATTCATACAATTTAGAAAAAAAGAACAATAGTATCTATTTAACTTAATTTTTTAAATATATTAACACAATCAACACAGTCAATACAACAACTATTAATAAAGTATTAATCGCTATAGTGGAGATAAAAAGCCTGTTTTATTGGCAAGATAAATCATTAAACCTATAACCTGTAAAAATCCATTGAAAATAAAAATGAGAGGGCAAGTAAAAACAAACAACTGAGATAACATGGTTGCACAAGTGCACGCACCCGCCTATAAATGGGGATGTGGCTGTATTCAGAATTAAGCATCACATTCAAACTCATGTTAAATGGGGGTCAGCACACACCTGCCACAATTTAAACTGCCTCTGACTAACCCCAAATAAATTAAGGTGGGAGCATATGTACAATTCTCCCAAGGACTCAAATAATAGCCCCTTAAATATCAAAACACATGGGCTGGAATGAATGAAACAGAGTTTTTTTTTTTTAAATATATGAATGAAGGGGGGAAAAAAGGGCTGCAGCAAAAAGGGCACAGGGCAAAAGGACAAGGTGCTTGATCACCATATGGGGTGTGCACGTGCCTGGTCTCTGACAATGTCAATCATGTCAATGTAACTAAAACAGATTAAGGGGATCAGGAAAAAATGCTAAAAAAAAATAATAATAACATACATTATATGTATATTTTTACATAAAACATATTGGTGTAGCTTGAAATTTGCGCTCAAAAGAATTACAGTAGATTGACAAATTACAAACACTGAAGTCTTTTGTTATCATGCATGAACACCTATTATGACTTTTGTTGTTCGGCAAAATAATGTCTAAAACCTTTTGGTTTTGGTTGCGAATTAAAAAGGTCTTACCCTGGGCAGCAACCATGGCAGATACTTTGTTTCAACATGTGTCTGTACTAAATCAAGCCTATAATAGTGGAGCCATTGTTTCCTTTCAACTAGTCCAGCATACTTCGGCACACCAATCCAGAGAGCCAAATATTGCAAAGAAAAGAATATGTTGATGTTCTAAAACATAGTTATTAACTTTGTCAGTTCTGGTTTGAACTTGAACTTGAAATTGGCAAATAACTACAGTATCAGTCATCCTAAGCCCTGGGCTGTGCCATGTCAGTGGTGGAATCAAAGACTTTAAAAAATATAATAACATGATGGAACATTGGATACTTTTTTTCCCTCCCTCTAGGTAATCGTTCCCCATCTGCTAAGGAAAAACCAGTTCTGTTTGGATCAGCAAAGGCACCAAAGGCAAAATCATCACAAATCAAGACCCTTTGTCGGCTGACTCATCAGGCGGAGGCAATCCAGGAGCCTCAAACGCTGTCATGAGTTCAGGAGCAGGGTTTCGGGCAGGATTAGGGTCCTCTGGTATGTCTTCTGGGTTTGTGACTGTTGAAGAAAAGAGAGAAGGGAGTCCGGGTACTGTAACCTTTTCTAAGGTGTCCAAAACCTACAGTACAAATGGATTTGGGCAACCAACGAGAAGCTCGGCCTCTCCAATTTTGAAGGACAGGAAGATCATGACCACTTTGACAACCACTCACTCTGATG
Organism: Phyllopteryx taeniolatus; assembly: GCF_024500385.1. Taxonomy (NCBI): domain Eukaryota; kingdom Metazoa; phylum Chordata; class Actinopteri; order Syngnathiformes; family Syngnathidae; genus Phyllopteryx; species Phyllopteryx taeniolatus. The sequence goes on along the minus strand of NC_084505.1, from coordinate 5,953,181 downwards.
TTTTTGACGGTTAGTCATATTTTGGGTTCTCGTCAAGATTGATCAGATTATGCATCCCTTATTTAATTTAAGGAGGGAAGATAATCGCACACATTTGATGTGTGGACATGTTTCAGGGAGTTCAAGCACAGACTCAACTCCAGAGGATTTCCGAATGGAGTATGGTGAGTGAGTCACAGTGAATCACTTAATTCAAACTCTGTTAATGTATTCAAAGTGCCAATCTTTCTCTTTTATTTTAGGCTCTTCAAAGGCAATGTCAGGTTCCATCACACGAGGGAGATCTCAGAGCCGAGGTACAGGTGCAGTTCTGAAAGCAGTCAAGTTGTAGTACGTCAACAAAACATTTAAATGAAACAGTTCAGATTTTAGGTGGAAAAAGGTGAGCATCAACTACTGAGGTAGGCTACAGACCTGGAAAACTACTGTCTGATATGCTTTTATTACTCAATATCGCATTCAATGGTTAAGTACCTAATCATACAGAGAAGAGCCATAACAAAACTGAAACAAAAAACAAGCGCGGGATCAAATATCGTGGCCAAATATGCAAACATAATGGGAAACACCATGGACAGGCTAATGAATAATATCGCTGTGGTGGCGTGAAAACACTTAAAGCAAAGGATATTTGGTGCTATATGTCCAGCAACGCGTGTACATAGACAATATAATACTGAAAAGGCATGTATTCTTTATCCTCTTTAACTCATATTTCTGCAGTTTACTAAGTCACAATAGTTGTGAAACTCTTATTCGTTTGTGTTTGCATGACTGTATTATACTGCCCCCCTGGTGGTCAAGTCACACACACCTGAAAGAGCCGCAATGAATAATCATTATGCACAAACTGTTTAATTCTTTACATTCTATTCAATTATGTTTATTACTATATGTTTTTTTATAAAGTAAAATATTCTCGAGTGCTATTTTCCTTGTTATAAACACATTACAAACATTTTTTGCTGGGGTTTTACACACACGCACACACACACAGTGGATACAAAAAGTATTCAGACCCCCTTCAATTTTTCACTCTTTGTTATATTGCAGTAATTTGCTAAAATCATTTAATCATATAATGTACACATATTATCGCATATTGACAGGGGAAAAAATGGATTGTTGAAATCTTTGCAGATTTATGAAAAAAGAAAAACTGAAATATCACACAGTCGTAAGTATTCAGACCCTTTGCTCAGTATTTAGTAGAAGCACCCTTTTGAGCTAATACAGCCATGAGTCTTTTTGGGAATGATGCAACAAGTTTTTCACACCTGGATCCTCTCCAGTTCTGTCAGGTTGGATGGTGTACGTTGGTGGGCAGCCATTTTCAGGTCTCTCCAGAGATGCTCAATTGGGTTTAAGTCTTGGCTTTGGCTGGGCCATTCAAGAACAGTCAAGGAGTTGTTCTGAAGCCACTCCTTCGGTATTTTAGCCGTGTGCTTCGGGTCATTGTCTTTTTTGAAGGCGAACCAACGGCCCAGTCTGATGTTCTGAGCACTCTGGAGAAGGTTTTCGTCCAGGATATCCCTGTACTTGGTCACATTCCTCTTTCCTTCAATTGCAACCAGTCGTCCTGTCCCTGCAGCTGAAAAATACCCCCATAGCATGATGCTGCCACCACCATGCTTCACTGTTGGGATTGTATTGGACAGGTTATGAGCAGTGCCTGGTTTTCTCCACACATGCTACTTAGAATTAAGGCCAAAAAGTCAATCTTGGTCTCATCAGACCAGAGAATCTTATTTCTCACCATCTTGGAGTCCTTGAAGTGTTTTTTAGCAAACTCCATGCAGGCTTTCATGTGTCTTGCACTTAGGAAAGGCTTCCGTCGGGCCACTCTGCCATAAAGCCCCGACAGTTTCTAGAACGTTCTCCTATCTCCCGACTGCATCACTGGAGCTCAGCCACAGTGATCTTTGGGTTCTTCTTTACCTCTCTCATCAAAGCTCTTCTGGGGGACCCCGCCTGCATGGGTTTTCTCCGGGCACTCCGGTTTCCTCCCACATCCCAAAAACATGCATGGTAGGTTAATTGAAGACTCTAAATTGCCCATAGGTGTGAATGTGAGTGTGAATGGTTGTTTGTTTATATGTGCCCTGCGATTTGCTGGCGACCAGTTCAGGGTGTACCCCGCCTCCTGCCCGAAGATAGCTGGAATAGACTCCAGCACGCCCGAGTGAGGATAAGCGGTTAAGAAAATGGATGGATGGATGGAGATATACACACACAGTTTTTTTTATGTGGTTTTGTGTTTTTTGGGCTATCCTTTTGGAGGACCCATGACGTTCAGCTGAGGCCAAGCTTTAATGACACTGGGCAACACATTTCACTCCTGTATGCTTTGACAGTCTTGAAATTTCACTGTACCTTGTACAAAATCATTCAAATGGATTATAATATTTTGCATGTTTTCTCTACCAGAGAGTGAAATCCGAGCCAGGCTTCAGAGCACTTCTCCTTCAGCAAGTTGTGAGTATCACAACCTTTTATGTGAAGATGATGACCACAAATACCATGTTGTCACTTTTTAACATGCACTTGGCAGGGACGGAACTAGGTGATGTGAAGCGTCTGCTGAGAGGAAGTCAGTCTGAGAGCACCAGCACCATTCAGTCTCCCAACAACTCTTTGCCCATCCCCAAGAAGGCCAGTGTAGAAACTAGAACCACATCTGAGAGCACCAGCACCATTCAGTCTCCTAACATCTCACTGGTCATCCCCAAGAAACCCAGTGTGGACACGAGGATTGTGTCTGAGAGTACCAGTACAATTCAGTCTACCAACAACTCCCTTCTTCTCCCTAGTGTGGATACCAGGATCAGGCCTGAGAACTCCAAATCAGGTTGAGCTTTACTGTGACGAAGAAATTCTGTATTTATTTCACAATCATGTGATTTATTTTTTTTCTGGTATACTAGGGAGGACAGTCAGTAAGATTGCCCTGTCCTTCAGCATATCACCTCCTTTATATCCAAAGATGTTGCCCTTGATAACGAGAAATATCACGAGTTCTCATCTTTATGAATTATTCATGTCCACATTAGGTTTGTCCACAGCTCCAGATCACTATGTTGGTGCTTGGCCTGGAAGCATTAACAGCAGCTACAGCTACAATACAAGTCCCAACAACCTAACCACAACATCTACTATTTACCACTCAGGTCAGTCAAATAATGTAGCATATACCCCGGGCACCATAGTGAGTCACTGGTTAGCACTGCTGCCCCACTCTTGCCATGTTGAGTTTACCTGTAGATGTTCTCTCTACGCTTGAGAAAGATCTCATCGGATCCCGCAGTTTTGTTCTACGGGTTCACTGAAAACTCAAATTTGTCATAGTAAGAATGGTCATCTGTCTACATGTGCCCTGCTCAGCTGGAATGGCCTCTAACACATTGGTAATCACCACGTTTGATAATGTGTGGGGTTTTTTTGCCTTTAAATTATGTTATAAATTTTAAATATGGGTATCTTTGCTATAATTACTTTTAGTCGTAGGAAGACCTTTAATAGTTATGTTAAAAATGGACCTCCATCGTAATTGCTAATCACCATAGAACTATTACTTTTATTGATTCAATTATAGTTACACACATTATTGTTTTTTATCCCTCCTTCCAATTCCTTTGGTATTTGTTGATAACGACCACCTCGGGACGTTTTGCCAGTGAAAGGAAACAGTGATGTTGATACATTCATCTCACAGTGGGACCACTAAGCTGGCATGTATTTAAAGCCCAGCAGTCAATTTTTGAATAGTATATTTTTAATTGTAGACTTTTCTGGTCTAGAAAACAGTCCAAGTACTAAGTACACTATTAACAGTATTTCTGTTGTTTGATGTTGCTACATATAGGAGGAGGAGGAGGAGGAGGAGGAGGAGGAGGAGGAGGAGGAAGAAGAATACAAGGAGAAGGAGGAGGAGGTGTTCAGAACAATATGGCCCTCATCTCTCCCCCTGTGCACAACGGACTATCCGTCAGCAGCACCGGTGAGCCTTTCATGTCAACAAAACTCCGCCATAATTGATCCAAGTAGGACTACAAGTATGAGGCTTTTTTTTTTTTTTTTTTTTTTCTTTGTCCATTAGTGCCAGTGTACGGTGTTCAGAATAACCTGATCAGCACCAGCAGCCCCGCTGTCCACACTCCTGCTGGAACAAATGCAGAAATAGGTAAAGTAAGAAAGTCTAGAGATAATATTAAGATTTTGATACCATTTGTCATATACACAGACAAAAACAAAGTAAGGAAGTGAGGAACGTAATTATTTAGATTATATCGTTACTGTTCCCCTTATTCCGCAATTCGTTATTTCTTTTTTTTTTCAGTTTACGGTGTGCAGAAAAATGTCTCTAGCCCTGGAATCAGCACAACCACAGGTAAAAAAAAATAAATAAATGCATATCCTTTCCTAAATTAATTGTATAATTTTGGTAAAATTATAAATTTGACTCCATTGATTTGACAGGGAAGTGATCTTTTTTTATTTATTTAAAGAAGACATTCTGCATCCCACCCATCCCCATCAATGGAATTAAACAATTTCTGTAACTCCCAAGGATTATTGTAATTGTGATATACAAGTATAATACTGCAATTGGCCGGAATGCAGTCTATGGTGTAACGTAGCTCTTGACCAAAGTCAGCTGGGATGGGCTCCTGCTCATTCACGACCCTATGAGGATAAGCAGTTTAGAAAATGGTGGATGGATGCTTTTCGTTATTGTTGTACCTTTCTTTGCCAATTGGCTGGAAGAAAATAATATCTTGATGTGTTGATTCATTAATAATTTTGACTTGCATATCTGTTTCATGCAGTTCGCCCCAGCAGTCCTTCTATTGATGAGCCTTTGGGCAAAGATTATAAATTTGTGATGGTAGAAAAGGGCAATACACCTGTCAAGAAAGAGTCAGAGCGACTGGTCATGACCACCAAAGACACCGGAAAGCAATTCATGTCTGCTGCTCCTGCAACGTCTGCAATGTCTGCTGGTACCATTTGAGACTTACTGCTAGCATTTTGTTTTAGCGATACAGAACAATAATATATTTAGATGACATAGTTTCAAAGCAATTATTTGAGCAACACCAGAAATGAGGATGATTGCTCTGTGTTCTCCATAGCTGCCTACTCTGATGATTCACTGAAGAGGGAAAAACAGAAACTGTCGATGTCAGCCAGCACAATGAATGAGGAAAGGGAGGCTAAAGGTATGCTACATCAAACCTTCGTATTATTGGACACACCATTTATTTATTTTTTTATTTTACAGTAACTGGTTGTTTTACTTCCCATAGCTGCACTCCTGAAATTTGACTCGAAAGATAAAGTTGGCTGCGCAGGTACAGTAAATTGTCTCTCTGTTACTTAAAGGTCTTATTCGATTCACAATTTCATCTACATATATATGTAAATGAGTTTTCTATTTTGATTTTCACTAACCACTTCACTACTGCCCACGATTAATCTTATCTTAGTTTTGAGTTCCTTTCAATTACAAACAAATACAAAACAAATTGGACAAATACTGGCTGCCATTTAGGAGAAGCCTGGCTCATGACATGGTAAAAATACTATCACGTCGCAAAAATAATGCACAATACACATTTTATTTCTATGATGTCATGAACTCCACTTCTCCTACTTGGCAACCAGTGTATGTCCAATTTATTTTGAATTTGTTTTTAATTCAAAAGAACTCAAAACTAAAACTAATTATTAATCTTTTATTATTATTATTGTTATTATTATTATTATTTTTTTACAACCAAGACAAAACATATTCCTAAATAAGCTACAGTATAGAGGCCTTGGTTGCCAAAGTTAGTCAGATCTGGACTGTTTATGCACAGCCAGTTTCACTTGCACTGGACTTTACATTTCGAAGTCTTATCAGTCTTCTAAGCTATTGGCAAACAATTTGACAGTAATCTATCTGTAAAAGGGCCAATCGAACCTTTTGGGAAAACTGTGGGCAAAAACAGAAACACAAAAAAGTGGGAGATGATTAGGAAAATGTACTGTCATTTAAATAGTTCAGAATTCTATTGCTGATAGATCATTTAGAAAGCAAACTCTTTCAATGTATACAGACATGTGGAACGATGGCTCGTGTTTTGGCTTGAGCCGCTGCTGCCGCTGCAGTTGGTGGAAGTGGCTCCTGGGCATCCTGCTCGGCCTTCTCCTTCTTCTTGGTCTCCTCTTTGGACTCATCGCTTTGAGTGAGAGAACATTTTATCTTTCCCCCACATTAATTTCATCCAAAGAATGCCTGTATGTCACAATAATGTCTCTGGCCTCTCAGGTGAGGAAGTGAAACGTCTCAAAAGACGAGTTGAAGCTCTGGAAGCCATCACTGGCTCTGCGTCAGCGAGGACGAGTCGTCTTTCTGGCTCCTCTGGCATCAACATTGTTGATCCGCTGGATTCCAAACACACGGACAGGAGTTATTTGGGTTCCACACTGACTCACTCTGATAACGGAATTGGTGTAGGGAATGCCAGAGGATCAGGAGAGGACTTGCAGAGAGCTGTCCAGCAGCTGGTCAGAGCCGAACTACATTCCGATGCTTTTAGAGGTCAGAAATTGTTGATAATATAAGAGTAGATATTGCATATTTGGCTGAAATAAAGAGGTAATCCTTAGTTGTGGTGTGATGTGAATTAAACAAGTCATTTATTTGCAGACTCACTCAAAGGAGCTAAGGGAGACCCTGGGATGAAAGGTGTGTTTTCAAAACTAACACCCCAAAAATAATTTTTTTTATTTAAATAAAAAAAAATACAAAATTGGTAATTTTACATCATCATGAGTCTCATTGTTTATTCACAGGTGATCCAGGTGTTCTTGGGCTTCAAGGTGAAACTTTAATCAGTCTAAATATAAGTATAGTCAAGCTTCATAAAGAACCAGATATTGTATACAAGATATAAACTTCTAATTTCTTATAGGTGATCCTGGGTTTCCTGGCCTGCCAGGTAAGAATATGGGGCAACCTTCTTCCTGAATTGAAGCCTCAGATAAATTATTCACAGGGAGTGGTTGGAGTCACGGTGTGGATGTGTTAGAATAATAACATGCAGAGGTATTCTTAATAAAGTGAATGCTCAGCATGCATGAAACACATTTTCTTATCCCTCAGGTCCTTCTGGACGTGTGGGCAACCCAGGAACAGAAGGACCCAGGGGTCCCAAGGGAACCGCAGGTAATTTTAATAATGTGAGATTTTAATGAAATTTACAGGTTTTCCCATTTTTAACTTTTGGTGGTTAAGACAAAAAAACAACACACTGTACATTACATTGGATTGGAATGCAATTACTGTAATTTATCATGTATAATGCGCATTCCCGCCCCCCCAAAAAAAGAAATGTCAAAAACCAATGGTGCGCATTATACATAGGTATAGGGCAAAATGGGAAAAAAAACTTTCTGATTTTATAAATGTATGCCGCCATCTAGAGTTGTATACTTTCATTCTACCACCGCCACCAAGTGGTTATGAAAAAGGTGTAGCCTACACTTTCATTCCAATATGACAGGGGTACATATGACTGCATATATGCACAGTTGTGCTCATAAATATATATACCCAGGTAGAATTTGTGAAGTAGTTTTTTTTTTGGTTTTTTTAAATACGACTGATGACTGAACAACAACCATCATTCATTTCTTTATGGTTCTGTTTTGTTTGATGATAATGATTTTCTGAAATGCTTGACAGTTTAATTTGAATCATATTAAAATAAAACTAAATGTGTTTCGCCTGGCCCTTCATGTTTTCTTTAAAGAATTGTACCCATCTTACAAATTCTGCCCGGGTAATCAAACATATGAGCACAACTGTGTGTTTTCTCATTTACTAAATAAAAGTAGGGCTGTGAATATCAAAATAAGAGCAAGTAAATAAAAAGAACGTATTATGTGTTCAAATAAAATGCTTAACTTCAGAATAATTATTTTTAAAAAACTAACAAAATGCAGATAATACTTCATGTTTTGATCATATGGGTAGAAGCAAAATCATGCATTGTAAAAATGCATTATATATAGGTAGAAGAGTTTTCCAGAATTTTTAGGTCAACTTTGGGGGTAAGCATTATACATGGCTGCGCGTTATACATGAGAAATTACAGTATCATACACAGTTCGGTTTAGCTACAAAGTATAGAAAGTATTCTCTATGACTAGGTGATCCAGGTCCTCAGGGATTACCAGGTCAGAAGGGCTTGAATGGGCCAATGGGCCCCCGAGGAGAGGCTGCACTACCTGGTTTTGGACCGAAAGGAGAAAAAGGTAAACAAGGCTAAATCCGAGGAATATTTATTGAGGTCTTCCGTCTTTAATCTTGAAACCTAATTTGGACAGGATCACATGGCAATTCGGGACCAGTTGGTGCTCCTGGGCTAGTGGGGCAGAAAGGTAAGTGGTCCATGATAAATGATTGATCCAGAGTAACCAAAGTAACACTGAAAAAAAATCTAAAGGGAACATAAACACTTTTCTTTCAGAGTTGTAGCTCACATTTATGAGGTCCTAATTAATATAGAGTACACAGGCTACTGTATATGTGCAGTAGGTGCAGTGATGGGCAGGGTATCCCATGAAGACCTGCAATCATTTGATATGAGTATATTGATTGTTCAGTTGTGTAAAATGTGTGACTCGGAAGGAATAATGATCAGAATAATGATTGTTTGCAGGTGCTCTTGGTCAAAAGGGTTCCCAGGGTGATAGTGGATTTCCAGGACAAAAAGGTTCACTTTAAGGCATTACTGTGTATTGCATTGTTATTGCTTTTGCATATATTACTTGCATATGAACCTATTGATTCTGTGGTTACTATCAACAATATTTAATGAGCAAAGTGTAAAACTAAAGATAACTTTGTATTATGGGAATTTACACATTAGGAACACCAGGCTTGCCAGGAACCAAAGGAGGCATGGGAGAGAGGGGACCACGTGGCCCAGAAGGTACAGTGTGTCACTGTGAACTGTAATAGCTTAATATACTGCAAGAACATGGACATCACTCAAGTATTTATTTATTTTTTTAAACTTCAAAAGCAGAAAGAATACTGTATTTACCTTCAAATGTCCCTTATGGTTACTTGTGACTTAATAAGGTCATTCATGGCAACTTAATCATGAACAAAAACATTTTAAATGTGATTCAATATCTGAGATTATGCTAACACCAATGAATGCAAAGAGCAACATATTCGGATAAAAAAATCAGTTTTTTGACTGATGTGTTTATGCAGGTGAACCTGGAAGAGATGGCACAAAGGGTGCGCAGGGAATTGCAGGTGAGGAATAAATATTTCTGTAATTATTCTGTGATCTTTCACAACTATGATCTAAGCTATTTTTTTATTTCTTTTTTACTGAGAGGGAAACTTGTTGTAGCATTTTTTTCATTCCCAAACTGACCATGTTGCCCCATTTACCAAGAAGCTGATGAAAAAAACAATGTCTCGCTGTGCTATTTTTTTATGAAGTCCTTTGTTAAACAGCCTGTATATAAATTGCAGGTGTTGCAGGATCAATGGGACCTCCTGGTGTGAGAGGAACACCTGGGCCTTCTGGACTTGATGGTCTTCCAGGTGCCCACACTGTCCAATCTACTATAAATATATCAATATTATTATTATTATTATTATTATATTTTATTCCATTGCCTTAACCAATAATTTTTTTTCAGGTTCTCCAGGAATTCAAGGGCCCCCAGGTGGGAAAACTATACAAATATGAATCTGTTCACATCTCTTAATAATGCCAGTATGTATTTGTTTTGTTTTGTTTTGTATGAATCATAATGACCTTTTTCTGCAGGTATTGCTGGAATTCCAGGACAGCCTGGTACAAAAGGTAAAAGACAGAAGCCATTGCTCCAGATGCCATGTCATTAAAGTCTGACTTGTTATGGCTGCGTCAAACGCAAATCCAAGGAACCTTTGCAAGTACTTCCTTGATGTCGGAGATGGCCACAGCCTGTATCTTGGCTGGATCTGGTCTTAGCTGGCCCCTCTCCACGATAAAACACAGAAATTGAACGGAACAGGCATGAAATTCACAATTCTCTGCTTTGGCGTACAGACGGTTCTCAAGAAGTCTCTGCAAGACTAGCCGAACATGCTGCCGTTCTTTGAGATCTCTGGAAAAAAAATGAGAATGTCATCCAAGTAAACAAAACAGAAGCAACCAATCATATTGCACAGTACGTCATTGATCAAGTTTTGGAAAACAGCGGGGGCATTCGTAAGACCGAACGGCATCACCAAATATTTAAACTCACCCATGGGAGTATTGAAGGGAGTCTTCCACTCATCACCCTTTCTGATTCTGACTAAGTGATAGGCATTACGCAAATCCAGTTTAGTGAAGATGGAAGCAGAATGCAACGGATTGAATGCAGAGTCCAACAGCGACAGCGGGTACTTATTCTTCATAGTAATATAATTTAGGCCCCTGTAAATCGACAAGGACAAAGCGTCTTGTCCTTCTTATCAAAAAAGAATCCTGCTCCTACTGGGGATTTCAAAGGTCGAATGAGCCCTGCGGCTAGTGAGGATGAAATATACTCTGTAAGAGCTTCCTGTTCAGGTTTGGAGACCCGGTATAGTTTAGCATTGGGCAATGGCGCACCCGGAATTAAATCAATTGTACAGTCACGTTGCGGTGGCAGGAATTGGGCTTGATCTTTACTGAAGACCTGCTTGAGATAGTGGTACTGAGTCTAAATTTATAGATTCCAATTTGGGTGAAACGGGAACATCAGCGGTCGGTACAACAGATTGCAAGCACTGCGAATGGCAACACAAGCTCCAAGTAGTAATCTTGGGGATGTGCCGGTTAATGTCCGGGTTGTGCTCCGTAAGCCATGTAAGGCCCAAAACAACAGCTGCCAATTGGATTGGCATTACAAAAAAGCATCTGGTCTCGTGATAGTTATCTGACAAAACCAACCCCAGGGACTCAGTCTCATGTGCAACAGTGGCGATAAGGACCCCATTAAGATCCCTTACCTCCTTAGCGTTCTCCAATTTAACTATCAAACATTTGAGTGGTTCTACGACCGACAAGTCCACAAAACAATCATCAGCCCCAGAATCCACCAGTGCTGTAACTTTAAGGCGGTTACCATTAAGAGAAATCATACCAGGGAGCTGAAGGCGACCAGTTGCTCGGTTGAGAGTCCTATAAGGGGTCGAACCAATCTCATGCAACTCACAGTTATTTGTTTGGTCCTGGGACTTCGTAGAGGTTGGCTGACTTGGCACCGTCGAGCTGTAGCGGCGTGCAGATTCGATCCCGCCAGTCAGAAGTGGTCTCCTTGGGCATGACGAAACCTGGTGTCCTGGTAGCCCGCAGTACAAACATAGCTTCTCATAGGTCAGTTGTGTTCCTGGACGCTGAGTCGTCGCGCTCCCAGTTGCATGGCCTCCCCCCCTTTGACTGCCAGCCCGGATCCATTGAAGGAAGAGGAGCGGGGCTGAATCTAGGATCAGTCACCGCCAGCGCTGGTGTCCTTGTCGTTGCTCTCACTGGTCGCCACCTGAGCTCACCCACACGTTTTCGATCTTGTTCGCGTAGTCGGTTATCCAGCCTTATGGCCAAACCGATAAGGTCCTCCAAACTTGTTTCGTCATGAGCTGCCAGTGCATTAACAATGGGGTTTAACCCGCACCGAATAATGCTGCAAAGAGCCGCGTCATCAAAGCCGCTCTCCGCAGCCAGAATACGGAAGGAAATAGAGTAGTCGGCCACCGTAAGAGAGTCTTGAGAAAAACCCAATAAGCGACTGCCAGCCTCTTTACCCCTCACGGGATGGTCAAAGACGTTCCTCATCTCCTTACCAAAAATGGAGAATGAGGAACACATCTCAGGACACCGATGGCTAGTTGCCATGGCCCATGTTGTTGCCTTGTCCGAAAACAGACTCATAACGAAAGCTACTCTGGAACGATCAGTAGAGTACGTAAGCGGTTGCTGATCAAAAACCAAGGAACACTGGTGGAGGAATTGTCCGCACAATCCAAAATCTCCAGAATAACGTGGTGGATGGGGGATATTTGGCTCGCAGGTGTTAATGGGAATAGCAGGTGGCAGGTGTGTGGGAATGCTTTGAGCCGAATCTGTAACAGCAGGAGTGGCAGGAAGGAGAGCGCAAACCTGGTCAAGGCGTGAGTCCAGTGAACTAAGGTTGTTTGTGAGCTCATTGATAGTTGATATAATCTCCTAGAGTGAGCGATAATGTTGGCTAACCAATTCCCTTTGGCTAGACAAAGTCTCTCAAACACGCGCAGCGCTCACGAGGTCCATAATGGCCGAGAAATTCAGTTTTGGCTGCGTCAAACACAATATATTTGGACCCCAAAGCAAAACAACAGAAGATGCATGTTTACAGACTTTATTCAACAAAGGGAGCATGCTGCCGTGAAAAGACAACTATAAACAGAAAGTAACGTGACAGAAGGTCAACGTGAAAACCAACTAGCGGACCGGTACTTAAATAAGGACGGTGAGCCACAGGAGGAAAACACTAAAGGAAGCTAGGAGAACAAACTCTAACCAACACAAGGAAGAGAAACAAGAACACAGAAGTACTTACTAGAAAAAGAGCAGATGAAAATAGCTACTGGCTACAGAATGAACATGGGAATGCGCGAAAATGTAACAAAGCTGGCAAGGCAATGGTAATAAGCGAAGTACAATTTCTCTGCATTTTCCTCCTGCGTCTCCCATGCTTAAATACACTGCTGATGACAAATCACCAGCAGCTGCATCGCAAGAGACTCCGCCCACCGACCTGCACCCAGGGACTGCAACACAACAGACAATTCCACACAACAAACAAACAAACAAAACCGGATATGACATGACTGAGGCATTTGCGTTCTTTCTATGACAAAATAAACTGTTATACTGTCATTGTATGAATGTGTGAGTGATGCAACATTATATCTTAAAGGTAGAATGGCTTCATAAATGTAACCCATTTCCCATATATCCATTTGTATAAATGTAAGATATGCTTTTGACAAAGAAATGTGAAATCTGTCATTCAGGTGAAATGGGTCCAGCTGGTCAAGTCATTTCTCCAAGTAAGATTTTACTACACTTATTACACTGCAATACATGGATAACAGAAATAAAGAAAGAAAGAAAGAAAGAAAGAAAGAAAGAAAGAAAGAAAGAAAGAAAGAAAGAAAGAAAGAAAGAAAAATTCAATAAGTGTAAATATTGTTCATTTTTTAATTTGTTGCTAGTTGGCTCTGACACGGTGGCCATCCCAGGACCACCAGGACCGACTGGACCTCCTGGTCCTCCTGGAGTTCCTGGTTTGTCTGGTCCCATTGGTCCAACAGGAATTGGTAATTGCAATATTTTTGTGAAATGTTTAACCTGTGAAGTGGTATTATATGATGAAAGATAAAGGTAAGATGGTGTAATTAGCTATCACTCTTACAACATTAGAATGATATCATTTTCAAGGTCGAAAGGGAGACCGAGGAGAGAAAGGGGAGAGAGGTGAGAGAGGAGAAGCTGGCATCAGTATCAGAAGTTCAGAAACTGTCAGTGCAACACGAACTGGTAGTAAGTACTGCACCTGTTTCCTCAGTTTTGTAGTACCACTCAAAGCCTTCATCAATGTTAAAATGTTGCATTTCGCTGGCATCAAATGAAAACTTTGCATCTCCTCTTTGTTGAGCAATTAACATTGCATCATTATAGAAAGCAAGCCATTCTTAACACTTTAGATTGATCAATAATTTGTAAAAAAATAAAAATAAAAAAGAATAAATAAATAACATACCCACTGGGCACAGACTAATAGCATTGATTTGTGACAAAATATAAAATTGACCAAATTTCGACATGCATTTATTTATTTTTTTTGCCCAACGCCAGCAAACTATATATCTAAGCGCCGTGATTCTTCTCAAACAGGTCTGTCTTCATCGGCTGGATTTATGGGCCCACCGGGACCTCCAGGGCCTCCAGGAGTTCCAGGTCTTCAAGGTCCTCCCGGTAGGTTTAGTATTGCAATGGAACCTCAGAAGTTGGATACGCTAAAATTTGTACAGTTTGGAGTTCAACCAACCTTCCATCCATCCATTTTCTGAGCCGCTTCTCCTCACTCGGGTCGCGGGCGTGCTGGAGCCTATCCCAGCTGTCATCGGGCAGGAGGCGGGGTAAACCCTGAACTGGTTGCCAGCCAATCGCAGGGCACATAGAAACAAACAACCATTCGCACTCACAGTCATGCCTACGGGCAATTTAGAGTCTCCAATTAATGCATGTTTTTGGGATGTGGGAGGAAACCGGAGTGCCCGGAGAAAACCCACACAGGTACGGGGAGAACATGCAAACTCCACACAGGCGGGGCCAGGGATTGAACCCGGGTCCTCAGAACTCTGAGGCTGACGCTCTAACCAGTCGGCCACCGTGCCGCCTCAACCAACCTTTTCTTTTTTTTTTTTAAATACATCCATCCATCCATATTCGATAAAGTTTTTCCATATACAGTTAGGAGGAACTGGCTGATTTCTTCAGGTACGTCCTGGACTAATTGCCAGTCAATTGCAGGGCACACATACTACAGATTCCCACACACATTCACAACCTTGAACAATTTAAAGACTTCAATTAACCTAACCTGCATGTTTTTGAGATATGGGAGGAAGTCGGAGTACCTGGAGAAAACCCGGGGAGAGCATGCAAACCCCACACAGGAAGGTCAGAGCTGAAATTCGAATCCCAAACCTCAGAACTGTGAGACAGACATATTAACCACTACCTCATCGTGATGCCCTTCTGGGAAAATATGCCTAAAAAAATCCAACAAAACCTCTAGTTCAAAGCGTCATCATAAATGACTAGTTGAAACCTCAGCAAATCTCTTGAGCATCAATTAATGATCAGTCTTTATTATACACTACACACCATTTGCAACAATAACTTCCTGATCCCTCTCCATTCTGTGCATGTCCAGCCTCTTCGAACTTTTACTTTATTTTTGTTACAACGTACAAACTTCTATTTTTACGAGAACAATAATAAATATATTGAAATTTTTCTAAAGGCATCACTTAAGAGTTAGCATTTTATGATGCCGACAGTTTGAGCCAGGAACAAATTAATTAATTCTACATTATTTTCCACCATCATAGTCAAACACAGTCTGACTTTATATGTTCGACTGTATTCAGGGGAAACCATAAATATTGGCAAGCAGCGTAGAAGTCATATTGATTGTTCTTTTGTTCTGCTGTTTTAATTGTACTTTTGTTTTTTTTCTCTTAGTTTTAAATGTTTATAAGCAGATTATTTTCTTTGTTTGTATCATGTGAAGCACATTGAGTTACCTTGTGTATGAAATGCGCTATATAAATAAATTTGCTTTGCTTTACTTTGCTTTTGTTGTCACCATAGGTGAGACAAGACAAGGTCCCCCTGGGCGTAGAGGTCCACCAGGAGAGCCAGGTACTGAAAATGGATAATTATACATATTTTTTTAAATACAACCCCAATTTCATTGAAGTTGGGACGTTGTGTAAAAAATAAATAAAAACAGAATACAAAGATTTGCAAATCATGTTCAACCTATGTTTAATTGAACACACTACAAAGCCTAGATATTTAATGTTCAAACTGATAAACTTTATTGTTTTTAGCAAATAATCATTAACTTGGAATTTTATGGGTGCAACACGTTCCAAAAAAAAGCTGGGACAGGTGGCAAAAAAGACTAAGAAAGTTGAGGAATGCTCATCAAACACCGGTTTGCAACATCCCACAGGTGAACAGGCTAATTGGGAACAGGTGGGTGCCACGATTGGGTAGAAAAGGAGCTTCCCTGAATTGCTCAGTCATTCACAAGCAAAGATGGGGCGAGGTTCACCTCTTTGTGAACAAGTGCGTGACAAAATAGTCGAACAGTTTAAGGACAATGTTCCTCAACGTACAATTGCAAGGAATTTAGGGATTTCATCATCTACGGTCCATAATATCATCAAAAGGTTCGGAGAATCTGGAGAAATCACTGCATGTAAGCGGGCAAGGGGAGAACATGCAAACTCCACACAGGCGGGGCCGGGGATTGAACCCTGGTCCTCAGAAGTGTGAGGTAGACACTCTTATCAGTCCCCACCGCGCCGCCCACATTTCAAATTGTTTTTGGAAATTGTGGACGTCGTGTCCTCCGGGCCAAAGGAACCGGACTGTTATGGACGCAAAGTTCAAAAGCCAGCATCTGTGATGGTACGGGGCTGTGTTAGTGCCAATGTCATGGGTAACTTACACATCTGTGAAGGCGCCATTAATGCTGAAAGGTACATACAGGTTTTGGAGAAACATATGCTGCTATCCAAGCAACATCTTTTTCATGGATGCCCCTGCTTATTTCAGCAAGACAATGCCAAACCACATTCTCCATGTGTTACAACAAAGTGGCTTCGTTGTAAAAGAGTGCGGGTACTAGACTGGCCTGTCTCCCATTGAAAATGTGTGGCGCTTTATGAAGCATAAAATACGACATCGGAGACCCCGGACTGTTGAACAGCGTACATCAAGCAAGAATGGGAAAGAATTCCACCTACAAAGCTTCAACAATTAGTGTCCTCAGTTCCCAAACGTTTATTGAATGTTGTTAAAAGAAAAGGTGATGTAACACAGTGGTAAACATGACACTGTCCCAGCTTTTTTGGAACGTGTTGCAGCCATAAAATTCTAAGTTAATGATTATTTGCTAAAAACAATAAAGTTTATCAGTTTGAACATTAAATATCTTGTCTTTGTAGTGTATTCAATTAAATATAGGTCGAAAATGACTTGCAAATCATTGTATTCTGCTTTTATTTATTTTTTACACAACGTCCCAACTTCATTGAAATTGGGGTTGTGTATATTACATTGGTTATTGATGTTAAATGGGGTTATCAGGCATTGGAGTACCTGGACCCGCAGGACCAAAAGGAGAGCCTGGAAACTTTGTACCTTCATCAGGTTGGTGAAGTATTTTTTAAAAACTTTATATTTGTTACGTTAAGCTATGGTTGTTTAATTTGCACCCCCCCCCCTAATTTGCACCCCCCCCCCCCCCCCTCAGAAACCTTCTTTGCTGGACCAACGGGACCACCAGGACCTCCTGGTCCCCAGGGCCCACAAGGTACACTTGACAATTAAGCCATATTCCCAAAAAGTCTTACAGTTCAGTTCACAGTTCTGGTTTTTGGTATCATCTATTGTCATTTTTAAATCATCATATTTTGGGTTCCTCCCATTTCATTTCTGCTGTCACAAGGAAATTAAGTCTCTGGCAACCAATTAGTGGACAGCATTGGAATCTAACTCCATCCTGCCATTACTGTTACCTATCATGTTACAGTACTGTGTTGGGAAAGCCAATGAAACAGTTATTTTGGTTCCCTTTTTTAACTTGTGGCACCAAATCAAACTGTACTGCTTGGGGGAAAAGAAATGTTTCAGTCATCTGAGATGTGTTCCAAAGATTGGTCATTGAACCATTGTTAGAGGATGACAATTGAATGTGGAATTGATGAATGGCTGTTGCACTACTGTAGGATGCTTTGATTGAATTTTGACCCTTTCTTATCATCATTATTAGGTGAGCGAGGACTACGAGGTTACCAAGGTATGAAGATGAACATGCCTACTGTACCTACATGACAACTTTACTCTTAAAATATGTTCAAATAATACGGTTTCCAATCAATTTGATCGGTTACAGGAGAACCAGGACAGCCAGGTTTGGCAGGAATTCCAGGAGAACCAGGTAGCTATTAACAGTCACGTTTTCCATGTACAGTGGTGCACATAGCTTAGCCTTTAGTCGGCTAACTAATGCTAACACGAGAAACGCATGCATAAGTAGTCAAAGTCATTTTTATTAGGAGGAAGTCAATAGCCGACCACGAGTTATCGGGGTTTTCACGCTTATTTCCATTAATTAATAAATGGTAGTTTTGTGTTGCATTATGGGCTGTACATTCAGACTGTAAATGGAGGATTCTTCGAGCTTTTACGGCATCCCAAAGCCAAATGAAGCTCACTGAAAGCTTACATGCAGCCACATTACGTGACACAAATGGAACCATACTCACCGACCATGTTTGCTTTCTGCACTTTTATATAGTAATGGTAATACATTTAACTATATAATAACTTGTTTTGCAGTATAATATTACAATATTAAATATAAAATGTTTCATATCTAATGATATTTGGCACCAAGGTGATAACAAAAGATGAATCCCACATTAGCTAATAACTTGCATCTCACTCTTAAATACTTGTTGCCGCCGTTACTTTTGGTGATATTTTACCTTTTATCGTGGGCCTGCTATCGTCTAAAATTACAAAATTATATGAGCCTTATAATTTGCAAATACACGTCATGTATGGAGACGTTTCGCTGTCAGAATATTTTTAAATCGGCAATTGAATGACTGACACATACTTCTATGCGTCAAGAGACTTGTAGACTTTCATGAAATCTTTTGGCGTCGGGCGAAATTTATAGTTTTCGATCAAATATATCCCCTCAGTCAGGTCAGGTAGACGGATTTGGGACACGTGTCCATATAACTTTGTATTCAAGGCAAATCCTGGTTGCCGCTGTTGTACAGAAGCTTCGCCGCTCAGCTTTACTTGGCATCAACTGGCTCAAACTTGCATACTGCGATAAAAAAAGTTCAGTTTCGATTATATTTAGTTTTGTTCCTGTCTTGTGTGTTGGTTATTGTGTCCACCTGTTCTCGTCAGCCCCCTAACTTGTGTCAACCGATCAGCTCCCTCCAGCCACTCGTGTCTTGTTTGTGTTCCTCGCTGTCTCGTCAGTTTGCTTGTATTTCATTCCCTGCTTTCTGTCAGTCCTTGTTGGTTCTTTGGCGATGTCGTATGTTGTTTTCTGTTGCTAAAAGTCACGTTTCTCTTGTCATATTGTTGTATGTTGTGAGTTTACCCCTAGTGTTTCTTTGTTACTTTGAACCTTGTTTTTTTTTAGACTGTTGTTAATTTAGTATTTTGGTTTTTCCACGGCCCTTCTGTTTTTGAAAATAAATAACTTTGTTTTGAGATTCGTGCCTTGTCTCCCTGCTTCCCTGCACTTTTGCCTCCAACACCACTATGAAATAGCCAAAACTTGACAAGATGATTTGAGATACAAATTATTTGAGTATGATCGTGTTTACAGAACAAATTAAACTCACATTTCAAGGCACCACTGTATTTTATTGTCTAGATTGTATTAAGGATTCAAAGTTGGACCAGGATAGCAACAAACCTAAAACATTTATTTGTGCATTCCTCACAGGTGATTCAGGATTCTCTGGAGTCTCCCTGGGTAAGAGTCCTGTCTGATATGTAAAGTATGGGTCATGTATCAATATCGATCCCTTTAGGGACCATGCCCTAAATGACATCACAGGTAAGGATATATGTTGAAAATCAAGGAGGCAGTTTACATTCGGATTCAATTGTTGGTTTTCACAAAAATGGCAAGCTGTTTTAAGCATTTATTTTATATCGTTCTAGTGCACGGACTTGTTCATGTATTAGTATGCTCTTTGTTGTTACTAGTAAGACAATTCAGCCCACCAGTAGAACAATTAGGGTGCACTCGTAGAACAAATTTGTCTTACTAGCGCCGTTCTTCCCCCCCACTTCCATATGACATTTCTGTGCACTAGTAGAACGATTAGGGTGCACTTGTATAATGACTAGGGTACACGAGAAGAACAACTACAAGTTACGAGTGAGGCAAAACTGTGCACTAGTTGACAAATATGTGCTACTGATACTAATAGTGATATACAATTCTACTAGTTAACGTCTAGTGCTTCACTGGTTGTACTAGTAGCACGTATATGTCAACTAGTACACAGTTTTTCATCACTAGTAACATGCAGTTCTTCTACTAGTGCTCCCTAAGTCATTCTACTAGTGCGCAGAAATGTCATACAGTAATCGAAAAAACGGACAGCTACAGTATACCAGCACCATTTTTGTTATTTTTAGCAAAAATATTTGTGTGTTTGTACAAGGGGGTGCATCAAGACGAGGACCGCCCGGACCTCCTGGACAACCTGGTGCACCTGGAAGAGATTGGAGTGCAGCAGGTTCAAGTGCCATGGGCCAGTACATTGCAGAGTACATTCAAAGTGAGATGTTGTGCATTCATTTCCAATGTCAATCTATTACTACATTGTGGTTAATCACTGATCAAATTGAGTTGTTTTGACATGCAGGTGGAAACTTGAAGCAGTCTCTGGTGGGACCTCCAGGGCCTCCGGGGCCTCCTGGTATCTCAGCGGCCTCAGGCGCCGTGATGGTGGATGATGTAGCAAATCGAGTCATCGCCTACATGCAGAGTAAGAATGGGCAACTATTGTCTTGTTATTTCTTAAGAAAAAAACAAAAACTGAAGTAATGTTCTATTAAAGATCGCAAACTAGTTGACACTCTTATCAGCATCTGTTGTTTGCAGTAATGCACTCATTTTTGGTTGAAGAAGCTATTCATCGACAATCGGTTTCACTCAATTGACAGTATTCAATACTGACAATGTGATCCAGTGGTAAAACTGTTCAAACTAAAGTATGTCCAATGATCCAGGTCAGGGCAGAGGATATGGTGGGACTTCTGGCTCTATTGGTCTCACTGCTCAAAGTGGCTCCATTTCTGTTGATGACCTCATCGCCCTTTTACAGCGTAAGTCTTGTTAAACTGTTCTGTAGTCAAAAATGTGTCGAAACCATGTCACTTTAACAAACCCCCTGTGAAATAACCCCAATATACCACACCATGTTTGACATCACAATATGAGTGTAAACTGTAATTGTTTGTTTGCAGGAGAGGATGTGAGAAGATATGTTACTGGTCCTGCTGGTCCACCAGGGCCCCCAGGAGCACCAGGTCATGGAAGCTATAGATTTGGTATCCAGGAGGTGGCTGAACGTGTCCTCAGTCTGATGAAAGGTACTTTTTTTTTTCTTAATGATGGTATCAAATTTAGTATTTAAGAGTTATGGTGTTATAAATTCATTATGTCTAACTGTGGGTCATTTTTTGACATTAGACAGGGGCATGTTGGGTGTATCTGGACATGGAAATGGGCTCTCAAGTAAGAGAAAGCATTTTTTTTACAGTATTTATTCGATGAAGTCGTCTTTTTATCCCGGATTTTTTTTTTGTACAATGTCAAACCAGGTGAGTATCATACTGCTGTTGGGCCCCAGGGGCCACCTGGTGTGCCGGGTCCACCTGGACCACCAGGAACTGGAAACTACTTGAGCTCAGATGTCCGTGAATACTTTCAAAGTGAGTTTGAGTACATAAATAGCTCCACTTTCTTAAATAACTGTATCAAATACTTAACCAACGTGCTTCCAAAAGGTATTGCTGGTAGAGGTCCTCCAGGCCCCCCCGGGCCCCCTGGACCCGTGGGTCCACCTGGTCCGATCTCTGAACTTTCCTACACTGGTCTTGCCAACAGTGAGACGATCAGAGCAGATAGACGGGAATATGTCAGCAGTGAGTACAAGAAATTTCAGATACCAAATACAAGGGGCAGTCAAAAAGCAATGAGCCACATTTTATTCAACCTACTAATAATTGACTTTTTTTTCTGAATGTTTCACGGTTTGTATTTCCAATGCTTGTTTGAAGGTTTATTTTCAAAAGGTTTCAAAAGCAGGCTCTTGTTCTTCACCTTTGATACTGGACCCCCACGATTTGACTGTGCCGTAGCCTATTACAGCTTCCCCCTACACATTTTGCAATCTTGTTTAACTGTTTATTGGTGGTTACCCTTCCAAAGCAACAAATTCAATCACAGCTCTCTTCTTCTGCTGGGCATCCAACAATGATGTCATTTCCAAAATGGCTGACACTGACTGGAAGAGGACAAGCTTAAACAAAACATTTTCTAAATAAACCGTCAAACAAGTACTGTATTAAAACTAAAAACCATGAAAACTTCTGGAGGAGAAAAAAAATCAATTATTAGTAGGTTAAATTAAATTGGGCTTGTTATTTTTTGCCTGGCCCTTGTATGTTAACTTACCGGCAGTTCTTTGTGAAGCACTTCATCCATTTGAAATTTCACCCATTCTTGACCAGTTCTGTGAATGAATATATAACCTTAAGGAAATATCTTAAGGTGACAGGACAAGAGGAGGTATGTTTGGCATTCCTGGTCCACCTGGCCCTCCTGGACCCCCAGGAGAAAAGGGAGACTCAGGCGTATCTGGTGGTATGAACTGGAACGTGGATAGTGGAGACTACTCCAGTATGGCCGTCAGAGTAACCGATTATATCAAATGTAGGTGACAAACAAGAAAAACATCACCTATGATACAATGGAATTATTTTGACTTATTTTGTTGTCACCAACATGCAGCCCATGGCCTGCTCCGGGATGTTGTGAGGGAATTTGGTGGTGCTGTCCAAGGCCCTCCAGGACCCCCTGGTCCTCCGGGAACCCCTGGATACAGCCAGTGGTTTGGTTCTCAAGATAATGTTGTGGATGTGGTGGAATACATCAAATGTGAGTAAACATATGCTGCATTTTCCCTCAAATTCACATGCAAAATTGCAATGCACTGACATATTTTTGAGGTTAAATCACTCTACATCTGAGACTACGCTTCACAAATACAAGAAATAATTTTGAGAGCCTCACGGCTGAACCAGTGTCTCTGTTGCAAGCCACTGTGTGAACGTATACGAATCAAACATGCTATGAGAATCAAACGTGTACTTCTTTTCCTAATGTGTGCAAAAATATTTTCTTTTAGTGTGAATTTTGAGACTTGCATTTATATTTTGCGCTTTACTCTATTGCTATTTCTTGCGGTGCCAAGTGTAGAAAAGGCTGGAAACTACAACATTATACTAAGGGTTGCTGTGTTAAACTATCTGGACATGTAATCCTCAGCGCAAGGTCTGTTGTATGACTCTGGGAGGGATCAATATGGCCATGCTGGGCAAGTACCCAGAGGACCACCTGGACCTCCTGGACCTCCAGGGTCCACCCGTTGGTTTGGTACTCATGGAAATGCAACAGATCTGGTGGAATACATAAGATGTAAGTGGATTCTGACCAATGAATGCTTCGTTCAAGCCTGCGCTGGTATCGTGTGCCTGGATCAAAGTATAAAGTTTTTATAGTGACAATCACTTTGTAGTTTTTGCATAATCCTGCTAAAGTAACCCACGAACAATGACGAAAACATAACCTCTCACCGTGCAGGTGGCACATGTAGTAAAATGAATAGTTCGAATTTGAAGCAAACTTCTCTGTGCCATTTATCTCATCTGCAGCCCAAGGTGTGTTACGTGACATCATCAGGGAGTACACTAATCACATTTTCCAAGGACCTCAAGGACCACCTGGTCCTCCAGGTGTGCCGGGCCATAGTCAAGGGTTTGGTTCCGGTGTAAATTACACACCTCTTGTGGAATACCTCCAATGTAAGCAATCACATGCCAGCCAATGGCAAATAATGTGCAGACAATGGTTATCAAACTTTGACATTTTTCATGGCAATGACCTGTTTTTCTAGCACGTGGTCTGATTAGTGACAGAAGAGGGAGCAACCATGAACACACTGTTCAAGGGCCACCAGGACAACCTGGACCTCCAGGAGCCCCCGGATACAGCCGATTGTTTGGTTCCCAAGCAAACGTTACTGATATAGTGGAATTCATCAGAAGTAAAACACTGCTTTCTAATATAACACTGCACATCTTATTGCACTAGATAAGACAACAAAAATGAAATAAGTAATTGATATTTATTTATACTGACAAGTGAACATTTCTACTACAGCATATGGTGCCATAGTCGGAGCACCAGGGAGACCAGGACAAAAAGGGGAAATGGGATTCCCAGGCCCAAAAGGAGACAGAGGTACACATTGCATTCCAAAATAATTTTATGGTACTTTGTTCTTAGTTAAGATTAAGAATTCAGATTTTATCGTAGTATTAAACATGTCCTAAGTCAACTAGGATAGGCCCCAGCTCCCCTTATTGAGGACAAGTGCATCAGAAACGTATCAAATATATCGTTATGGATAAGTAAACTTTTTGCAAAAATTAATTTGCAGTGTGTTCATCAAACATGAAAAGATGAGTTAAAACTCTAAACCTTGCGGATATCTTGGCATGAACTTTCTTGTTTCGGACCGCCGCTTCCTTTTTCCTCTTCAGTCCTCCTCAGGGAAAAAAAAAAACACAGAATCCTCGCTGTCTGTTTAAATTTGTGGTCGCTTTGTGTCTTTTAGTCCCTTGTCTTGTCGCACGATTCCACAATGTCAAATCAAAACAGTACTGACAGGGCAATTGTGTGTGTGAAATAGGGTAAATTGCCGTAAATAGTCATCCAATCAGAAATTAACACCTATAGGAAAGCATTCCTGGGCCTCTTGAAAGTTCTTCCCCTCTAGCAGGGTCTTCTTTCGTACCCCAAAAACGACAAGGAACTTTCTTCTTGGAAGTGTTCCCATTGTGTGAAACCTTCCAAAAGTTCCTAGTTCCGGGATAAAGGGTCTGAAAAAGTGGTGAAAAGAGGCCTTACAGAAGGGGTCTTAAAATAACTAAAATGTCTTTCACTAACTTTTTCTGTCATTGGCCTATTGGGCTATTTAATAATGACTCTGAACCAGTCGCTCCACCCAGCTTAAATGTCCACACTGTGTTTGTATGGATACAGGTGACCGTGGTTCTCCAGGGCAACAAGGACCCAAGGGAGAAAAAGGTCAGTAGTCAAGTTGATTGCTGATGGTTTGTGACATAGTTCAATTTTTCAACTCTCCGTATTATTATGGCACAGATCGATTTTACTTCAGTGAACCTCATACACTAATAATGCGTTGCAGCGCTACATACTGCACATACGACCTCAATATTTAAGTTTTGATTTATAGACGCATCTTTCTGACTTACTCTTTAATGAGTCATTATCAATCTCAATGTATTTTAATACAAATATAAATAGTAAACTGTACACAACACACTTGCAGTATAATCGTTCACTTTTATGATGATCCAATGGGCTTCTTCTCACATTGTTGGCTTTATTTATTAGCACAATTTGGAGTCAGTCTACATTATCTACAAACCTTTAATATAAACTAACTTGTCTTGCTTTTTCAGGTGACTTCTCAACGATTTCAAGGAGAGCAAAGAGGGATGTTGGTGTCTAAGGCACGAGGGTGTGTGGATGAGAGTACCCCGACGTTGTTATGCACATTGTCCGTTTTGCAACAGTATATGTATCCAATGTTATTTCATTATTACTGCATCTGCTTTGCTGTCAGGGATCATATAGAATAGGAATTTTAAAGCTATACCCCAAACTTTCAGTTTTGTTACAAGTGTGGATTTATACTTCAAATAAAATCAAACCAACTGCAGTTACCATATCCAGCGTGTGTACATATTTTGTAAAATCTGCAACTGAATTGAGCGTTAAAGTAATTTTGTGGATCAATCTTACTTATTGGTTTCATCTGTGGGATGCTTTTATATATAGAGTGGGTACGGAAAGTTTTCAGACCCTCTTAAATTTTTCACTCTTTGTTATATTGCAGACATTTGTTAAAATCATTTAAGTTAATTTTTTTCCTTATGAATGGACACACAGTATCCCATACTGACAGAAAAAAACAATTGAAAGTTTTGCTGATTTCTTAAAAGAAAAACTGAAATATCACACACCTGTAAGTATTCAGAACCTTTGCTGTGACACTCATATTTAACTCGGGTGCTGTCTATTTCTTCTGAGCATCCTTGCGATGGTTCTACACCTTCATTGGAGTCCAGCTTTGTTTGATTACACTGATTGGACTTGATTAGGAAAGCCACACCCCTGTCTCTATAAGACCTTACAGCTCACAGTGCATGTCAGAGCAAATGAGAATCATGAGGTCAAAGGAACTGCCTGAAGAGCTCAGAGTTTGGCAAGGCACAGATCTGGCCAAGGTTACAAAACAAATTCTGCTGTACTTAAGGTTCCTAAGAGCACACTGGCCTCCATAATCCTAAAATGGAAGACGTTTGAGAGGATCAGAACCCTTCCTAGATCTGGCCGTCCGGCCAAACTGAGCAATTGGGGGAAAAGAGCCTTGGTGAGAGAGGTAAAGAAGAACCCAAAGATCACTGTGGCTGAGCTCCAGAGATGCAGTCGGGAGATGGGAGAAAGTTCTAGAAAGTCAACCATCACTGCAGCCCTCCACCAGTCGGGGCTTTATGGCAGAGTGGCCTGACGGAAGCCTCTCCTCAGTGCAAGACACATGAAAGCCCGCATGGAGTTTGCTCAAAAACACCTGAAGGACTCCTAGATGGTGAGAAATAAGATTCTCTGGTCTGATCAGACCAAGATAGAACTATTTGGCCTAAATTCTAAACGGTATGTGTGGAGAAAACCAGGCACTGCTCATCACCAGCTCAAAGCAGTCCCAGCAGTGAAGCATGGTGGTGGCAGCATCATGCTGTGGGTGTGTTTTTCAGCTGCAGGGACAGGACGACTGGTTGCAATCGAAGAAAAGAAGAATGCGGCCAAGTACAGGGATATCCTGGACGAAAACCTCCTCCAGAGTGATCAGGGCCTCAGACTGGGCCGAAGGTTCACCTTCAAAAAAGACAATGACCCTAAGCACACAGCTAAAATGCCGAAGGAGTGGCTTCAGAACAACTCCGTGACTGTTTCTGAATGGCCCAGCCAGAGCCCTGACTTAAACCCAATTGAGCATCTCTGGAAAGACCTGAAAATGGCTGCCCACCAACGTTCACCATCCAACCTGACAGAACTGGAGAGGATCTGCAAGGAGGAATGGCAGATGATCCCCAAATCCAGGTGTGAAAAACTTGTTGCATCATTCCCAAAAAGACTCATGGCTGTATTAGCTCAAAATGGTGCTTCTACTAAATACTGAGCAAAGGGTCTGAATACTTATGGCTGTGATATTTCAGTTTTTCTTTTTTAATAAATCTGCAAAAATTTCAACAATTCCATTTTTTTCTGTCAATATGGGGTACTGTGTGTGCATTGTGAAAAAAATTAACTTGAATGATTTTAGCAAATGGCTGCAATATACTTCCCACGGGCTCACCACCTGTAGGAAGGGCCATAGGGCTCGGGTGCAGTGTGAGCTGGGCGGTGGCCGAAGGCAGGGACCTTGGCAATCCGATCCCCGGCTACAGAAGCTGGCTCTAGGGATGTGGAATGTCACCTCTCAGGCAGGGAAGGAGCCCGAGCTGGTGTGTGAGGTCGAGAAGTTCCGACTAGATATAGTCTGACTCGCCTCCACACATAGCTTGGGCTCTGGTACCAGTCCTCTAGAGAGGGGTTGGACTCTCTTCCACTCTGGAGTTGCCCACGGTGAGAGACGCTGAGCAGGTGTGGGTATACTTATTCCCCCGCGGCGCCTGTACCGATGGGGTTCACCCCGGTGGACCGGAGGGTAGCCTCCCTCCACCTTCAGGTGGGTGGACGGGTAATGACTGTCGTTTGTGCCTAGTTCTTGGAGGGGGTGCTGAAGAGCGCTCCCGCTGGGGACTCCATCGTTCTGCTGGGGGACGTCAATGCTCACGTGGGCAATGGCAGTGAGACCTGGAAAGACGTTATTGGGAGGAACGGGCCCCCCGATCAGAACCCGAGCGGTGTTCTGTTATTGGACTGTGCTCATCACGGATCGTCCATAACGAACACCATGTTCAACCATAAGGGTGTTCACACATGCACTTGGCACCAGGACACCCTAGGTCGCAGTTCGATGATCGACTTTGTGGTCGTGTCATTGGACTTGCGGCCGCATGTCATGGGCACTCGGGTGTAGACAAGGGCGGAGCTGTCAACTGATCACAACCTGGTGGTGAGTTAGCTCCGATGGTGGGGAACGAAGCCGGTCCGACCTGGCATGCCCAAACGTATTGTGAGGGTCTGCTGGGAACGTCTGGCAGAATACCCTGTCAGAAGGTGTTTCAACTCCCACCTCCAACAGAACTTTGCTCATGTTCCAGGGGAGGCGGGGGACATAGAGTCCGAGTTCCGCGCCTCCATTGCTGAGGCGGCCGACCGGAGCTATGGCCGTAAGGTGGTCGGTGCCTGTCGTGGCGGCAATCCCCGAACCCGTTAGTGGACACCAGGGGATGGTGGATGGTGAAGGATGCCGTCAAGCTGAAGAAGGAGTCCTATCAGGCCTTTTTGGCCTGTGCGACTCCTGAGGTAGCTGATGGTTACCGGCTGGTCATGCGGAATGCAGCTTTGGTGGTCGCTGAAGCAAAAACTCGGGTATGGGAGGAGTTTGGTGAGGCCATGGAGAAAGACTGGAGTACTGGTCCCCCTTATAAAAAGAAAGGAAGGGTGTGTTCCAACTACAGGGGAAACAGAATCCTCAGCCTCTCTGGTAAGGTTTATTCAGGGGTGCTGGAGAGGAGGGTCCGTCAGGAAGTCAAATATCAGATTCAGGAGGAGCAGTGTGGTTTTCGTCCCGGCCATGGAACAGTGGACCAGCTCTACACCCTCGGGAAGGGTCGAGTGTGCATGGGAGTTCGCCCAACCAGTCTACATGTGTTTTGTGGACTTGGAGAAGGCGTTCGACTGTGTCCTTTGGGGGATCCTGTGGGGGGGTGCTTCGGGAGTATGGGGTACCGAACAACCTGACACGGGCTGTTCGGTCCCTGTACGATCGGAGTCAGAGTTTGGTCCGCATATCCGGCAGACGGACACGTTTCTAGTGAGGGTTGGATTCCGCCAAGGCTGTCCTTTGTCACCGATTCTGTTCATAACGTTTATGGACAGAATTTCAAGGCGCAGACGAGGCGTAGAGGGGGTCCGGTTTGGTGGCCTCAGTATTGCATCGCTGCTTTTTGCTGATGATGTGGTTCTGTTGGCTTCATCAAGCCGTGACCTCCAACTCTCACTGGAGCAGTTCGCAGCAGAGTGTGAAGCGGCTGGGATGAGAATCAGCACCTCCAAATCTGAGACCATGGTCCTCAGTCGGAAAAGGGTGGCGTGCACTCTCCAGGTCGGGGTTGAGATCCTGCCCCAAGTGGAGGAGTTCAAGTATCTTGGGGTCTTGTTCATGAGTGAGGGAAGAATGGAACGGGAGATTGACAGGCAGCAGTGATGTGGACTTTGTATTGGTCCATTGTGGTAAAGAAGGAGCTAAGCTGAAAGGCGAAGCTCTCAATTTACCGGTCGATCTATGTTCCTACCCTCACCTATGGTCACGAGCTGTGGGTCGTGACCGAACGAACAAGATCCCAGATACAAGTGACCGAAATGGGTTTCCTCCGCAGGGTTTCCGGGCTCTCCCTTAGAGATAGGGTGAGAAGCTCAGCCATCCGGGAGGATCTCAGAGTAGAGCCGCTGCTCTTCCACATCGAGAGGAGCCAGATGAGGTGGGTGGGGCATCTGATTCGGACGTCTCCCTGGTGAGGTGTTCCGGGCACATCCCACTGGGAGGAGACCCAGGGGACGACCCAGGACACGCTGGAGAGACTACGTCTTTCGCTGGCCTGGGAATGCCTCGGGATGAAGTGCCTGGGGAGAGGGAAGTCTGGGCGTCCCTGCTAAAGCTACTGCCCCCACGACCCGACCTCGGATAAGCGGTAGAAAATGGATGGATGGCTGCAATATAACAAATAGTGAAAAATTTAAGGGGGTCTGAATACGTTCCGTACCCACTGTATATTCCGTGGGACTGAGTTTCACTTCTTGTAGATAAACCTATATTGTTGGTCATTTTCAAAGAACCAACTTAAAAGCAAGACGAAGCACAGCTGTAGTAGAGCAAACTTTATTTACAGAAATAACAAAAATCTTCATGACATAGGCCACCTAAAAACTATACATTTAAAAAAATGCATGATGTTGATATGATTTGACATTCACAACAAAATCATTCTACCAACTCAGTACTTTATTTCACAATTTACTGTTTTAAGTTGGTTTAGAAAACTCAGCAGCAGCAAAATTAGAACAAGCATGTGGCAGGTTTTATGCAATAGAAATACGACCAAGTTGTCATGTCATTTTGTAAAAGGTGCACAGCACTCCACTTTTGTTTTTGTGCCTTACTATTAAATACCTTTAGAAACACTTCATAGAAAGATACCAAGAAATGAGATGATAAATCAAGAAAGCCTAAACCAGCCAGGCCGACATTTTGCATTAACTTCATTTGATATGAACATGATAGCATATTTATCAAAAAACAAACATGCAAAGAGCTCAGCTTTTGTTTCTTTTATTGCAGATACAATTTATGCATTCAGGATTTGTAAAAAAAAAAAAAATAATAATAATAAAAATAAAAACAATCTCAAATTTCCAAAGTTTGAGCAGACATTGTAGCTCATTCTAGCCTTTCCAAAGCATTACGGATATTCGCTAGCAAGTCTAGACTTGTGACACCTGACAATGAAATGTTTTATGTGGAGGCTGATTAAGACAAACAATTTATCAGCTCATAGATTTAAGCTCTTGTAGTTGGACATGTACACATCATAATATAATGATGTATCTTGTCTTTGTCCCTGAATAACAATTTTTTACCCCTAACTGAATAATGGGACAATGCTGACCACCTCACTGGTGAATAAATGCTGGTTTATTGCTAAAACACAGTGGTGCTTTCATTTATCGGACACTACACATCACGTCCTCAGGATAACTGTTTTCTTTCTTTTCTTTTTCTTTTTTTTTTTAAATGTGTAATTCTGTCTAGCTGAATAATAATTATAATTATAATGTCTACACCTCCACTGTTTTGCATAACCGAAAAGAATGGCAACTGCCATGTGCTGCTTGAGTCTCACGCCTTGAAACAGAAAGGCATTCAGAGGGAAAAAACATGAAGGGATTCGTTTTTACAACTGGAAATCAAAGCCCCAGATGAATCTTTACCCAAGATCCTAACAGATAACAGTATGTAATCGGATTTACTGCATCATCATTGCTTCATGACAAACAGAATTCTCATGATTTTGTCCAAATTTTACTAATCAACATTACAAGATATGTTTGTGTGCTTATCAAATTTTATGAGGGGGGTTAATGCAAATGTCTAAACCAGAAAAAAATGGAGCAGCAAAACATATAACGCCTACAACTTCCAATTCTACAGGTACTGGACTGTTTGTGAAAATAATTCAATCACAAGGTCAGCCAATAAGTTACTTCGCTTTAGTGACTGTGGTGGTAGATGGGGAAATGACCTGTGAAAATAGCTGCAGTAAACAGGAAGTGTCCAGAGAGGGAAACACCTCTTACTTCCTCTTCTGGTGGAGAGGAAGGCACTGGCTCAGCCGCATCAGTCTATCTGGAGTCTGGACACCGGAGGGTTGGCCTAGAAACCAGTGGACTGGACGCTGGGGATCGGGTAGAACTTAGAAATGCGACTCTGTGCGGAGGGGTTAAGGCACTCGGACTCTCCGCTCATCTTAAAAAACATTTCCTGTTCCTGCAACTTCCTGGCAAACTCTTCTTCCAAGGTCTGTGGACCAGATGAGGAAACAACATCGTCGTTTTTATGCATGCCAATAGATGTTTCATACAGTGTACATATTGGGTTAATTATAATTTATCATTATATTGATGTGCACCACTATTTTATACTTGTCAATTTACACCTATTGTATAAATATTACTTTCGTCTATGAAGGCTACAGTATATTTATGACTTTTATATATGATTTTTTCATATATATTTCCTTATTTACGCAGCCATTCGATCAATTTGTGTAGATTATATTAATAGCACTGCATTTTATTCACTCCTACATATTGTATTCAATGTTGTGGCAGTGGTGCACCCTCGTGATCGCGATATGATACTGCGGCTTAAACACATAATCTCAACCACAGCGAATCATTCACACAAGCCACATGCTTGCTAAGGGTCGTGACAACGAGGCAGGTCATCGATCGTGGTACAAAATAATCCAACAGTTAGCACACAATGACAAGATGAAGAGGGCGTATTAACACTATTTCGGGGTAATTAACACTAACTGACAACACAGCCTTCTTAACTACTTACAAGGACGCTCGGCATGCTGGGAATTCCTGACGCCGCATGATGATGTCATCATTTATGCACATGAAAACATGGCGGCTTGCTATCAGAGAGGCATTATTAGGATTCCCACATAATTTCTATGCAGGACACACCCTGCTCCAGTATTACTGGCTCCAGGACACGCACCGCTGCACTATGATTGGCTGTTGTGTCCCTGTAAGAACACACCCCAGTGCTTCCAGACAGGAAAAGATGTGACTGAAGAATGTTTCCCATTAAACCTAACCCACCCTAATCCTAACCTCTCCTAAACCGCCTTAAGCCCCAACCCGAGCACTAAACCTAACCATAGCAAACTTTGTTTATATTTTGTACAAATGTGATACATGTTTGGGATAGTCATCTATACTGAACAAAAATATAAACGCAACACTTTCGTTTTGGCTCCCATTTTTCGTGAGCTGGACTTCAAGATCTAAAACTTTTTCTACATACACAAAAGGCCCTTTCCCTCAAATATTGTTCACAAATCTGTCTAAATCTGTGTTAGTGAGCATTTCTCCTTTGTCAAGATAATCCATCCCACTTCACAGGTGTGGCATATTAAGATGCTGATTAGACAGCATGATTATTGCACAGGTGTGCCTTAGGCTGGCCACAATAAAAGGCCACACTGAAATGTGCAGTTTTATCATACCGCACAATGCCACAGATGTCGCAATTTCTGAGGTAGCGTGCAATTGGCATGCTGACTGCAGGAATGTCCACCAGAGCTGTTGTCCGTGAATTGTATGTTAATTTCTCTACCATAAACCATCTCCAAAGGCGTTTCAGACAATTTGGCAGTACATCCAACCGGCCTCACAACCGCAGACTACGTGTAACCACACCAGCCCAGGACCTCCACATCCAGCATGTTCACCTCCAAGATCGTCTGAGACCAGTCACCCGGACAGCTGCTGCAACAATCGGTTTGCATAACCAAAGAATTTAGTCAGAAACCGTCTCAGGGAAGATCATCTGCATGCTCGTCGTCCTCATCGGGGACTCGACTTGACTGCAGTTCGTCCTCGTAACCGACTTGAGTGGGCAAATGCTCACATTTGATGGCGTCTGGCACGTTGGGAGAGGTTATTTTATGGGCAACGAACACAGGTGCATTCTATTGATGGCATTTTGAATGCACAAAGATATGGTGATGAGATCCTGAGGCCCATTGTTGTGCCAATCATCCACGACCATCACCTCATGTTGCAACATGAGAATGCACGGCATTTCTAAAAGCTGAACACATCCCAGTTCTTGCGTGGCCAGCATACTCTCCGGGCATGTCACCCATTGAGCATGTTTGGGATGCTCTGGATCGGCGTATATGACAGCGTGTTCCAGTTCCCGCCACTATCCAGCAACTTCCCACAGCAATTGAAGAGGAGTGGATCAACATTCCGCAGGCCACAATCAACAACCTGATCAACTCTATGCGAAGGAGATGTGTTGCACTGTGTGAGGCAAATGGTGGTCACACCAGATACGGACTGGTTTTCTGACCCCCCAGATCCCCAGAATCTGTCAAATTTCAGAGTGGCCTTTTATTGTGGCCAGCCTCAGGCACAGCTGTGCAATAATCATGCTGTCTAATCAACATCTTGATATGCCACACCTGTGAGGTGGGATGGATTATCTCAACAAAGGAGAAATGCTCACTAACACAGATTTGTGAACAATATTTGAGGGAAATGGCCTTTTGTGTATGTGGAAAAAGTTTTAGATCTTTGAGTCCAGCTCCCGAAAAATAGGAGCAAAAACAAAAGTGTTGCGTTTATATTTTTGTTCAGTGTACTTACATCTGCATAGCCTTCCCTACCCGCGACGCAGGAGCCAATCATGTTGCAGTGGGACATGTCCTGTCTAGAAACTATGTGGGAATCCGCATAACGCATCAGAGCTGGTCTGCGTCATATCACATAATTTATCAAGATGGAGGTCCGTCTATTCAGCACAGTAGGTGCGATTGTCCTCCTTGACCGTTACGTAACTCCACCAGCACTTTACAACTGAATGGAATATCAATGAGGGCGTTCCCACCCAACGTCTGGTGGACGGACAATGGCTTCTCGGCCAGGCAGTTTAACGGCTTTCCCCCTTTATGCATTCCAAAAGAATGATTCCATATGTGGCGTGGGGCATGCCTATAGGTGGAGCATAAATATTTGAGTCTTCCACACAAACACTGGCTAGTGCGTCCTAACTAACTAACAAACGTGTGGCCTTTTTATGTGGGTACAAGTCAAATATCAGGAAAATGCATCAACATCTCACATGGTTTGATGTTAAAAACTTAAAAACCTTCAAGTTATTACAAAGCTCTCCTTTAGTACAGATGTACATCATTACTCTACCAGGGGTTGTTTTATTTTGCCCAAAGTGCTCAGTGTTCAGTCATACTGTGTACAGAGCAATGCAGGAATGGAACTTGCTTCCAAATGCTATTAAACAACATATGTATAGTTTTTTAAAAAATCACTTAAAAGGATATTATCCGATCAGAAACTCCAGTAGTTGATGCTAATTTTGAATACCTAGACGACCATAGGCATAGGCTTGTGAAATACAGTATCTTTGTCTTTCGAGACACTTGGAGCAACTGTAATGTCTTTGTTTTGTTTTTATTTTGTTAGAATGAGTTGCAATTGTTGAAATCTTTATGTCTGTGCAATGTGTGTCTTATTTTATGTTTGTGTAATGTTTTTGATTGCATATTATATTCTCACAATGTAAACTGTGGACCCCAGGAAGAATTATGGCTGGTGTTTAAGCTAACGGGATCCAAATAAAACAAAAACATTTACTTGAAATAAGTAGAAAAAAGATTGAGCCCCTCACTAACAATTTAACATGATAGCTTGTCAAATTGGGTGGGCCCAAAAATGTCCTTTTTAAATTCTAACAACCACCTGGGCGCAAGTGTTACCTTCTTTCTCGGTCGCAGCTTCTCTCTCCACTCTTTGAGCTCGACGCTATGCTCCTCGTCCAGCTCCTTCAGCTTCTGGGTCTCATGTTCGATCAGCAGATGACACTTCTCGTTCTGTGAACACACGCACAGGAGGTGTCGATGTATGTACTGTTAATATGTGCACTGGAAACAACCGTTTCCAATCCGTACTTGCAACTGCTGCAGCTCTCGAATGTTGGCGTCACACTGCAGCTGCAAGTCTCTCATCTGGTTTTCATGCTTCTGATGCTGGTGGAGTCGCTCGTTCTTCTGTCTCTTTTCTTCTTGAACTGCAAACTGAAAAAGTGAAATGTCATATTATGGGAAATGTTATTTTGAATGACTAATGCACAAATTGTATTGAACAAACAGATGAGTCTTCCTCAACCAGCTCTGAAGCGATGGCTGGAGTCCGACCACTGGAATACATTGTTTGAAACACTATCATGCAGCGGCACAATCCTGCAGAAAAAGACTACATCCCCAATGTGTCCAACACCTTGCCATCATGTCAAAGCCAAAAGGTAAGCAAAGCTGCACTGAGACTTAGCTTGACCCTAGTGAGGATAAGCGGAATGGAAAATGGATGGATGGATGTGTGCCTCAGTAAATGTGAAATATGAATTTAAATTGTCCAACACATTCCTGAGTTCCAGACGTTTTTATGCCGAGAGGCCTGAAATCAGGTCATTGGAATTTTTTGAGCTCATCTACGTCAGTAGCGAAGATCTCCGCCTACCTCTCTGCTCCCAAGCCAGCGCTGTCGACATAAACACGTGTGCTCTCACAAGTGGGTCTTCTACACGGAGGCAATCAATCAAATATGAACAAAGCAGATACAGAACTGGGTCAAACAGAAGTAGCCTTTTCTGGAAACTCGCATGACGAAACCAAGGTGTTTTTTATTGAAATGAAATTGACACTTTTATTTTAAGTCTATGTTAGAAAGTCACTCTATTGAGGTCTACATAGCCAAAATATGGGACCTTTAAAGGGGAACTATTTTTTTATTTTTTTGCTTCAATAGTTTGCATGTGCTGGCACTTGTCAAAACATGGTGCTATGATTAATAATGCATTAATGAAATAAGAAACATAATAATAGATGAGATACGTCAGTCTCAAGGTAATGATATGATATCAGAACCACAGTAACGCTACCTGCTAACGCCAGCGACTGGCACCGTATTATAAAATTTTAAACAATGACAACATAATTAATTTTTTGCGATTGAACATGTTTTTGGGATGGCGTTTTCCTAAAGAGTTGTCATTTTGGAGGTGGGGGGGATTCCACCCGACAGCAACAATATATAAAATTTGACTAAATACTCCTACTTTATGGTATAATACATTCTTTTTTTCCACACTGGCTATGCAGTGAATATGGTCTTCACTTCAGCCTCTGACAACACACCAAGACATTGGTGATGAAAAAGGGGCATTCCAAAGGCAATTAGGTGTTTACCAACTGCTCCAAAATGAATTGATGTTATTGGAAATAACTGTCTGTTTTCTTGAGCAAACTATACATCAAATCAACTTGTTAGTGAAATATGGACCATTAAGACCCCATACCCCCTTTACCTACGACAGGAGGCTGGCCTGACCCCAGTTTATATGGCATCATGTACTGTTGCCACCTACATCAACACAAGTTCGTCCTGAAGTCATGTTCAATTGCTAATTCAAGACGCACAAAATAAATAAATAAATAAAACGCTCATTCATTTCCCGTTCACTATTTAAAATTGCATAATAATGTGCCAGTTTCCAGCGTTAGCACCTAACGCTACTGCGGTGTTATTTAGACCCATCGTTCAACATGGCACCCCATTGAAATTGACAACTCTCACCTATTATTATGTTTATTTTTTATTCCACAAATACTATATTAAAAGGAGTACGGTGTTTTGACAAGTGCTGACTGACACACACAACCTATTCTCACAAAAACAAACACACACAAACCAAAAAAAAGGTTTAGCGCCCCTTTAAGAAAGACTATAATACAGGGTAGTCCACATAGTTGTTACCTGTTTGACCTTCTCTCTCTCCTGCTCTGGTGTAACAGCAGCTCCAGTGATGCGAAGACTTTTCTTGAACATGGCCATGCGGGTCTTGGCCTCACTGCGCTGAATCTTTGGCAGCCTGGTTCTTTCCTGAGTCTGCTTGTTCTTCATCTCTTCAATCAATCGTTGGTTGTAGCGTTGCATTTGCTCCATTTCCTGCACGGGAAGAGATAATTACATTGAGAGAAAGAAAGATTTTAATGTAGAACAATACAGATCTAAGTTCAAATGTT
Source organism: Phyllopteryx taeniolatus (assembly GCF_024500385.1). Taxonomy (NCBI): domain Eukaryota; kingdom Metazoa; phylum Chordata; class Actinopteri; order Syngnathiformes; family Syngnathidae; genus Phyllopteryx; species Phyllopteryx taeniolatus. Next base: position 5,915,817 of record NC_084505.1, on the reverse strand, counting down.
AAATGGTAACAATAAATAGGATTTCTCATGTAGAACTGTTTTCTATCTTTCTACTGACCTACGGTAGGTACTCAAAGGTTTAACGGTGACAATGCTTATGTGTACAAATTAATCGGGTTATTGGCATGGTTCATTCTCCAATTTTTTTTCTTTGAAGTCCGGGTTTACATGAAATTCCATCTTTTGCCAAACTACTGTATGTCTCCCTCGGTCTGCTAAGGGGCGATGATGTTCCTCTTTCAGCTTTTAGCGGTGTGGGTTCAACAAGGATGACTAGCTACTTGCTAACAGGTACACACCAAATGGTTAAGTACAGTACCCCTACAGTAATTTTGCAGCTCTGAACAACCCGCACTTGGAATGGGTAGTGTTGGTTTCAGGTTCCACTTTAATACACACATTCAGCCATTAACCTATTTGAAAAACAAACATGATTGAGTGGGACAATGAGGCACACCTTTTCATGTCTTTTCAGCAGCTGATGTCTTTGCATGAAGTACTGGTCTTTCAGCTGCTGCTTGAAGAGCTGGTGTTTCTCCTGCAGATGACGCTCTTCCAGCTCCCACATGGCAGCCTCCCTTGCTGTGTGCAGACAGACACAAAATGTGCAAAGGTTGGAGCAAATAAGTGCACAGTAGACCAAATGACAGATTCATAGGAGAGGAAAATCTTATCTGATATTAGATGGCATGCAAGGAGGAGCAATAGTGAATGGCTAAGTCGTTAAAAGTATTTTCCCCCTTCTCAAATCCTTTTTTTTTTGCCTCGTTTCCCCACTTTGATGTTTAAGATCATCAAACAAATGTTAATATCAAAGATAACCCAAGTAAACATAAAATGCAGTTTTTAAATGGTGATTTTATAAGGAATTTAAAAAAAATGTCAAGGCTACCTGGCCCTGTGTGAAAAAGTAATTCCCCCCTTGTTAAACCATAAATAAGTGTGGCTAATCACATTTTTGTTTAATTTTCACTGACCACATCCAAGCCTGATTACCTGTTCAATTAAAAGAACCTGTCTGACAAAATGAAGTTGACCAAAAGATCTCAAAAAGCTGCAACAAAATGCCACAATCAAAAGAAATTCAACAGCTGAGAAATAAAGTAATTCATTCATTCATTCATTTTCCGTAACACTTATCCTCACTTGAGTCGATTGGCATCTATCAATCTACAAAGGGTTACAAAGCCATTTCTAAAGCGTTAGGACTCCAGCGAACCAGGGTGACAAGCATTAAAGTGCGGAAACTATGCAAAAAAAAAAAAAACAAAAAAAAAAAAAATGAGAAGGGGGAAAATACTTTTTCATGGCATTGTATTGGTAGTAAAATGTAGTAGTTCACGCAGCTATCTATGGCTATCTATTTCAGTCAATGCGCTATTTACTGTTACCCTGTGAATGATTGCTGATCAGTCCCGAACGCCAACCTAACTTAGCTGGGATAGACTCCAGCTCCCCTGTGACATGCAAAGAATAAATGGAATAGAAAATGGATGGGATGGATGAATGCTGTAGGTGCTTGTGTGCAGCCACCGACAACAAGACTTCAAGCTGTGAAGTAGCACGTAGTGATTCGAAACCTCTGCTCCAGGCTCCCCTCACTTGGTTAAAGTATTTCTCAGAAGTGTTTTTGTGTGGCTCCTAGCATACTACAGTAAGTCCGCATGCAAGCTTAATATGCAATAACAAGCCGTTATGCACTGATCGAAAAGGGAGGGGTAGCACTTGGTCAGCATCAATGTAGTCACAGAGGTCCAGTCTTCCTCCACAGAGAGAGGGTTTGCTGCCTATTTAAAATGTGACGCTGAGTGCCAGAAGTCACACTGCATGATTCAAATTTTCCAAAATTATAAAGTAAACCACCAAAGTTGTGCTCCAAGTATGATGACTGATTATGAGCCCAACATTTAAAAAAAAATTATTTACATTTTTAACAAAAATGTGCTGAAGGAATCAAAGGAACAAATGACATATGCTACAAATTACCCATTGTCTTTTCCTGAATGTTGGCATGCAGCAACTATATAAAAAAATAAATCATGATCTTCATTCTTCCATTTGGTTTTGGCGCAAAAACCACACAAGCAGATACAGTGGGTACGGAAAGTATTCAGACCCCCTTAAATTTTTCACTTTTTAAAAAAATATATTGCAGCCATTTGTTAAAATCATTTAAGTTAATTTTTTTCTCATTAATGTACACACAGCACCCCACATTGACAAAAAAAACAAAACGTAATTGTTGAAATTTTTGCAGATTTATTAAAAAAGAAAAACTGAAATATCACACAGCCTATACAGCCATGAGTCTATTTGTTATTCACACCTGGATTTGGGGATCATCTGCCATTCGTCCTTGCAGATCCTCTCCAGTTCTGTCAGGTTGGATGGTGAACGTTGGTGGGCAGCCATTTTCAGGTCTTTCCAGAAATGCTCAATTGGGTTGAAGTCAGGGCTCTGGCTGGGCCTTTCAAGAACAGTCACGGAGTTGTTCTGAAGCCACTCCTTTGTTATTTTAGCTGTGTGCTTAGGGTCATTGTCTTTTTTGTAGGTGAACTTTCGGCCCAGTCTGAGGTTCTGAGCACTCTGGAGAAGGTTTTCGTCCAGGATATCCCTGTACTTGGCTGCATGCATCTTTTCTTCGATTGCAACCAGTCTCCCTATATCTGCAGCTGAAAAACACCCACAGCATGATGGTACCATGATTCACTGTTGGGACTGTATTGGACAGGTGAAGAGCAGTGCCTGGTCTTCTCTTAGTTTTCTCTTCAATTAGAATTAAGGCCAAAAATTTCTATCTTGGTCTCATCAGACCAGAGAATCTTATTTCTCACCATCTTGGAGTCCTTCAGGTGTTTTTTTTTTTTTTAGCAAACTCCATGCGGGCTTTCATGTGTCTTGCACTGAGGAGAGGCTTCCGTCGGGCCACTCTGCCATAAAGCCCCGACTGGTGGAGGCCTGCATTGATGGTTGACTTTCTAGAACTTCCTCCCATCTCCCGACTGCATCTCTGGAGCTCAGCCACAGTGATATTTGGGTTCTTCTTTACCTCTTCTCCCCCAATTGCTCAGTTTGGCCGGATGGCCAGCTCTAGGAAGGGTTCTGATCGTCCCAAACGTCTTCCATTTCAGGATTATGGAGGCCACTGTGCTCTTAGGAACCTCAAGTGCAGCAGAATTTTTTTGTAACCTTGGCCTGATCTCTTCAGGCAGTTCCTTTGACCTCATGATTCTCCTTTGCTCTGACATGCACTGTGAGCTGTAAGGTCTTATAGAGAGATTTCAACAATTCTGTTTTTTTTTCTGTCAATACGGGGTGCTGTGTGTACATTAATGAGGAAGAAAACGAACAAATGATTTTAACAAATGGCTGCAATATAACAAGGAGTGAAAAATTTAAGGGGGTCTGAAAACTTTCCGTACCCACTGTATATGCGACACTTATCATTACCTCTAAGAAGCTGCTGCTTGTGGTTGAGGCAGTCTCTCTCGATAGTGGCCAGCTCATGTTTGTGTTGCTGGATAATTTTCTTCAGCGCGCTGTCAAGATCCTGCTGCTGCTTCTGAAGAAACTCTTGCTCCTGTTTTAAGGTATAAAACTAACAGTAAACACTGTTCTACATGCTGCCATGGTCCTAGTGTAAATGCCAATGATTCTTAAAAAGAAAAATGTGTAAGTAAATGAACATCCCAATGCCACACACGATTCTTTCAAATATAAGGTACAATGCCTGTTTACCAGTAAACCAGACAGTTTGAGCTGATAAAACAGAGTAAATAATAATCTGCGTGTAAACCACTGTTCTCTGCCCTACGTGATTCATATAATACACCATAACTACAGATATTTGAGAGATATTTGACTCTCATAAAACGTTAGAATCTTCCGCAGGAAATCATTCATCTATAGTCAAATTGATAACTGAGCTTAATGTAAGCTTGGCGTTTGGTGCATGAACAAGGTAATAAGCCAATCTTAAAAGAGAAGATGCATTCAAAATGCACACGGGTGAGTTCACTTACATCCTGTATGGGAGCGTTACAGAGGGTACAGGAGGACAACTGAAAGGACTGAATCATAACATGGGCCACTCCCTGTGGATCAAAGTATATTACACTCCTACATATTACATTATGAATTACACACAGGTTCCCAATGTCACTGACAGTGTAAACACGTGATATTGAAAGGTTTGGGAAAACAAAACAAATCTAGTTATCACATTATACCATGCATGCAAACGGTTCATTTAAGAATTGAGGTGAAGTTATAGGGTTGAAAGTTAACAGTCCACTGCAAATTGCACTCTCATTACCTCCTTTGGGGGTGCTTGAATAATATCCTCTTTAATACGCTTCATAACAGCCTTTCTTACATGCTTTGGAGAGAGTCTCACTTCCTGTTTGCCCAGGAAGGGAAGTGATGAGCAGTTGATGGAAATAACAACACAAAAGCTAGGGATGGAAAGGGGCAAACAAACTCCAAGATGTTGTGTTTATTAATGTAAAGTATTTAATATCATATTTTATACAACCCCAATTCCAATTAAGTTGGGACGTTGTGTTAAACAAATAAAAAGAGAATACAATGTATTGCAAATCATGTTCGACCTATATTTAATTGAATACACTACAAGATATTTAATGTTCAAACTGATAAACTTGATTGCTTTTAGCAAATAATCATTAACTTTGAATTTTATGGCTGCAACACGTTCCAAAAAAGCTGGGACAGGTGGCAAAAAAGACTGAGAAAGTTGAGGAACGCTCACCAAACACCTGTTTGGAACATCCCACAGGTGAAGAGGCTAATTGGGAACAGGTGGGTGCCATGATTGGGGATAAAAGGAGCTTCCCCGAATTGCTCAGTCATTCACAAGCAACACGTGATGTAACACAGTGGTCAACATGACCCTGTCCCAGCTTTTTTGGAACGCGTTGCAGCCATAAAATTCCAAGTTAATGATTATTTGCTAAAAACAATAAAGTTTTTCAGTTTGAACATTAAATATCTTGTCTTTGTAGTGTATTCAATTAAATATAGGTCGAACATAATTTGCAAATCATTGTATTCTGTTTTTAATTTATGTTTAACACAACGTACCAACTTCATTGGAATTGGGGTTGTATATAAATAAAATATTATCCATTTTTATTCTTAGATTATCTTTAAAACAGGCATTATCTTTAAGAGCATGTGGTTAACCAATCTACCACACGTTCTCCCTGTGACTGTTTTTATCTCCGGTCACCCAGGGTCCAACCAGATTCCAAAAACAACTGTAGACTCAAAGAGAAAATGAAAGGCTGGATTCTTTAGCTTGTAGTCTTCTGCCACTGTCTGATGTCATTTCCAGGTGAATGATTTTCATTTTATCTTGATTTTCAGTGAGGGTTCTAATAATTGTTAGCTTAACAGGATATCAAGTGATGGGTTGGAGTGATTTGGGACCTGCAAATGATAAGACCCTTTGCATGCCACATCAAAAGTACACACAAGAACTACAGTAAAATAAAGTAGACAAAACATTGACCTCCTTTTTGCGGTTTTTCAGCATGTTCTGATACTTGGACAGCTCTTTGTCCTGCTCAGATTTGATGCGTTTGGCCTCGTCCCTCAGTCGGTTGGTGTGTTCCTGTTCCAACCTCTCGATGGTCTGCTTCTGCTGCCTCTCTAGGTTCTCAACCTCCTGGTCATACTGACGCTTCTTACTCTGGAAGAACACAGGATTAGATAAAATCAAGAAATCATGCAAAATATTATGGGTATAAGTAGTCCACACTCTGGGTGGGACGGTACAGGCCATGCACAGTGCAGTCTGTACCTCGGTTTTTGGGCCACAGTTTTGTACATTTTCGGTATGTGTCGTGCATAGAGAGAATTACTTTTTTGTCAAAAAAAAAAAAAAAAAAAAGTTTATTTGGTCTGTCAACAAAAACTGCATTTTGTAGTGTTATGAATAATATAACCAGACCCAACAGTGATGAGTGAAAATCCTTAATAAAAGGGAAAAAATCCATCCCGCATGCTTTAATCACATTTAACATTAAAACACACTTTTTAAACGCACCATAAACACATTTGAACATACAAAAACTAATTACAAAACTAAAATACAACGCATATTGTAGTGTCTGTGTACATGCATGTGACTTGAAAGCCTGCCGCAAACTGCCCGATGCAGTCGAACCTGACTGGACTGGACCATCGCATAAAAAGAAGAATTGCCGACGCACCCCCGCACATAGAGCGACTGTATACATGGATTCCCTAAAAAGCAAGACTGTATAGGGTGTTTGTTGCTGTAAGAAAGATGGTGAAAGAAAGAAGCAGGTTGCTGAAGAGAGAGGATGTTGGTGAGAATTAAAAGTCAAAGTGTGGATATTTCAAAAGTCTCACTGGCTCTATTCATTTGAACATACCAAGCGTCCATTCTGGTAAAAAGCTTCGCTTTTTCATCCATCCATCCATCCTATTTATATGGCTTGAGGCAGCTCAGCGGTGCAGCTCGGTTAAACACGGAAATGGATTTTCGGCGTGAGGGAAAGCTTCCGTGCATTTTGATTGGCCGAAAGCTGAGAGGTTGTGACAAGTTTCAGCGTCTCTGGCTCTCCTTTACCACATGCAGAGGCATTAGAGTAAGTAAACTTAAACAATTAGGGCTCGGACTTGCTCGGCATAATGATTCATTATTCATGTTGACAACTCATGACTCAGAATCAGAATCAAACCATTGGTCCTTGAACTATTCTGAAATAAAGAGATTACATAGTCCAACGAATGAAAAATCCAATTTGATTATTTAAAATCCATTTTGATTATTTCAAAACTATCTACTAAAACAGAAAGAGAGAATGTACTTCTACCTCTGGAAAAGTTTTCCTTTTTAGTTTAAACTGACTGACTTTACCCAGGATCCCTCACCGTGGCCAAAGGTAGAACCCGGGTTGCTTTTGCGCCTGTCTCGGTGCCGTAAATCTTCACTGGTTGTGACCAGCTGCCTCCTTTTTAGCTAGCTAGCTCTCATTATCTGCCACGCTGTGTTGGATCTTGCTCAACTCCCTCCCATTCATTCTCCCACAGTCGCTGTCCATCTCCAGTGATGCCTCCTTTCCGGCCTTGGTTGTGGCGCTGCCATTAAAATCCGTGCAGCTCCTTGGGCTCGGCTTTCTGACGCTTTCTTCGCGGAGATCATTGTCTTGGTGGAGGGCTACTGCTATTTGCATCCGTGATCCATGATCAACTGCAAGAACGAACTACAAATGTTCAGATGCACAGAAACTATGCGCAGTAAGCCAAAATGGCGTCAGCCATAAACACGGGCTAAAAATTGTGACATATTTTATATATATTTTTTAAAGTTAATTGGGATGACAGCTGTTGCAGCTCTTGTCAGAATAAATTAAGTAGAATGATAGTCTAAGATTCGTTCTGATTCGAGTCTGAAAATTCGGATTCATTGATCGCTTTTTCAGCCCCAATCCCAATTCCAGTCACCGCCATTTTGTGTAGAGCCCTCGTAAGAAACCCACAAAGAAATTGGTTAAAAAAAACAAGATATAGCGGAGGAACGCTGTCCTGCTAAATACTCGTAGTAGCTCACTGTGGTCTCCTGCTCAAAGCGGCGGTAAATCTGCTCTTTCTGCTGGTGTAGCTTATTGCTGAGCTGCTGCTGGGCCCTCTGCTCCTCCTTCTGCAATAGACGCAACTCCCTTAGTTCCTGGCGTCTGGCATGGTGGTGGACAACAGGAGAGAAGGGATTAAGAGAAAAAGACAAGATGCATTAACAATATTGTTTGATTCAGTAGGGAAGGGTTTGCTTTCATGCAACACATTTTATTTTTACAGTACGTGAATAATAGCTGAAGGCAGGTTTATACCGGAGGAATCTCATTTCCTCGTTCTTAGTGTCATTGTCAGTAATGATCTTTGATGTAGTCACACTAACTTCCACCCCATCCACAATAAATTTGCGTGTCTTTTTCAATGTCTTCTTTTGACGCTTTGTCTCCTGGGGAAACATGACAGGAAAGGTTGTGGCTTTATTAGTCAGTTTGCAACTTTTTGACGAAGTTTGGTCATCTAAGAGTCTTACAATACATGTGAATATAAGTACTGTGTAGTACCTGAATGGAAACCGATGCGGGCTCTTTCGTTTTGGACAAGAAACTTGAAATAGACAGATTCAGGTCCACACTGCTAATATCTGCAGTTGAGCTCCTTCCAGGGTCTGTATTGTCATTTTTAGCCTTGTCTGGAAGAATCTTCTCATCTTCTGTATTCATCATTACTGTCGGCTTCTCTCCAACTACCTCTTTTGAGAGAACGTCATCCTGACTTGGTAAAGTCACCGTAACATGTTTATGTGAGTCCTCCTCTGCTTGTGTGTTTGAAGTCATTTTTCTCTTTGGAGAAGCTGCATCTTTTCGAATCTCTGTAGTAGTCTCTGGATAGGCTGGCACCTCAGTGGTGTCAACTTCCTTTTCGTTTTCAGAAGCTATTTCAAGCTGCTCCATTTCCTTTGCAGGTAAGCTTGATGGGTTGCCTGGTTCTACAGCCTCTGTTCCTTCTACCAGCGCCTGTTGCTTTTCCCCAACATTAACTAGAATCTTGTCTGCTTGCTCTGTGGCTGCAGGAGTAATGGACTCCTCCGCAAAGCTTGTGACCAATATGCAGTTAGCTACAGGGATCTCATTGGGTGTATTAATGGACAGACGTGGTTCACCCTTCTCGGGGACAGATTCCAAGATGGTGGGAGAGAGTGGAATCTTCTCATCCTCCGAGCTGGCAACACTGACATCAGAGGGAGCACGTTTATGGCCCTGCAGCAGAGGTAGAAAGGATTTTTTTTCACAATGAAGCAAGTAGCACTCATTTTTAAACCCACTTGACTTGAAACGGTCTAGTTTATTGATTATGTTGTTGGCAGATACTATTAATTCTGCACCCATTCATGACCAAATTCTTTTCAACTTTCCATCATGTTTTGGGAATGTATTACATTTTTATTTTTAATTGTTTTTTTAAACCTGTCCCGTTTATTACACTTATAATGATCCTTCAAGGGGTAATTCAATTCACACTCTGCTGTATATTTGTCTTGCAAACCAGACAGAGATCCAGATCACACACATGCAAGGAGAAATGTCAGAGTGAAAAAGGTGCGCAAACAGTGCTGCACCTGTTGACATTAGCCTGAGAGCAGACTAGCATGTCTCCAACAACCAGTAACCATTTTAACAGGACTCAAACCGTGAGCCACCGCTTCCAAAGTCCTTACAGAAGTGCTACTGCCACCCCAAATGATCAGTTTTTAGTTCATTTCTCAGCAAATTGTTCCATAGTAAAACTAATGTAACGTCTGTACTAGCACAAAATACAGCATGTGTCCAATTGTTACACTGCAAATGTGTGTGCCCTTCAGCTCACTAATGTATAATTCTGTCAAACAAAAATGAATGCAGTTTACAGGTTTACACACCATATTTGGTTCGGTTTCTTCTTCTTCCTCTTCCTCTTTGTGTTCTTCAATCTCCTCAGTCACCTCAGCCTTGGCTTCAGCTATTATCTCTCTCAGAGGCTTGCTGTCTGTCACACTGGACACAAATGAATGCTGGAAACAAAACCAACAAAAATAATTAAAAATCTCTCAGATCAACTTCAAATTACATTTTATTGATCAAAAGCAAAAACGCATGGGCAAAGCCATCTTCTATGCAACTCTACAGTCTGGCAGAGATAGTGTATTCATTTTTGAAATGAACAATATAGGTATTATTGTAGTTGCTGTATTGTTTCATACTGTAAAGCCTTTTTTTAATAATTTGGTTTGGTTGGCTTACTTAGCTACATGAGGGGCAAAAGTGTCAAAACACCCCTCAGTACAATATAATGCAGTACTCCACAGTGATACACATTGTTACATCATAATCTCTCTGACAGTGCCAATCAAAATTTAGCTTTTCTTTGCAAAAGCAGAATTTTGACAGCGCGCTTTAAAACTGGAAACTTATCACGGTACACAGCTTATTACTAACTACATTTTACATTGCGGATAGTATACTTTGAAACGAAAGTAAAACAAGACTGAATATTTGACACACAAATTCATTCTTGTTTTGATTCTCATCTCACCTTGCACTGACCTGAGTCGGTATAATTTTTTAGATATTAAACATAATTACCATTAAATAATACAAAATAAGACTCCAAACTACTATGTAAATATCTTGCCAGCCTCTCATTTTAGGGCTTAGAAGTCTGCTGTAAAGTATATGGAGCTTCTTTGAAATAAAATCCTTCATTGCAACTGCGATCCTGTATTTTAAAACCCCTTGAGCCATCCTCTTTAGCGTGAGCACTATAAAATAATTTTCTGTGTCCGGAACTGTGTGAGGTACCATTCTGTTTCAAACGCGCCACCATCATCCCAGTCCCCAAGAAGCCTGCAATCTTGGGTCTGAATGACTACAGGCCTGTCGCCCTGATATCTCTGGTCATGAAGTTCTTTGAACGCCTCGTGCTGGACCACCTCAAGAGCGTCACAGGTCCCCTGGTGGACCCCCTGCAGTTTGCCTACCGCGCAACCAGGTCTGTGAATGTCGCAGTCAACATGGGGCTGCACTTCATCCTAGGACACCTCGACAGCACGGGGACCTACGCGAGGATCCTGTTCGTGGACCTCACCTCTGCGTTCAACACCATCATCCCCGAACTCCTCTCCTCCAAGCTCCTCCATCTCAGTAGCTCGCCTGCCATCTGCCAGTGGATTTACAGCTTCCTGACAGGAAGGACACAGCAGGTGAGGCTGGGGCACACCACCTCATCTACGCGCACCACCAGCACTGGGGGGCCCCAAGGTTGTGTCCACTCTCCGCTGGTCTTCTCTCTCTACACGAATGACTGCACCTCAACGCACCCGGCTGTCAAACTCCTGAAGTTTGCAGAGGACACCACAGTCATCAACCTCATCAAAGACGGTGACGAGTCTGCGTATCGACAGGAAGTGGTGGAGCTGTGGTGCGCCCAACACAACCTGGAGTTGAACATGCTCAAGACTGTAGAGATGATTGTGGACTTCAGGAGGCATCCTTCGCCAAAGCTGCCCCTCACGCTGTCCAACTACCCTGTGTCAACTGTCGAGACCATCAAGTTCCTGGGAATTACAGTCTCTAAGGACCTGAAGTGGGAGACCAACATCAACTCCATTCTCAAAAAGGCCCAGCAGAGGATGTACTTCCTGTGGCTTCTGAGGAAGCATTGCCTGCCACAGGAGCTGTTGAGATAGTTCTACACAACAGTCATCGAATCAGTCCAGTGTTCTTCCATCACAGTCTGGTTTGGTGCTGCTACAAAAAAGGAGAAACTCCAACTGCCACGGACAATCAAAACTGCTGAAAAGATTTTCGGCACCCCCCTACCAAACTTTAAGGACTTGCACGCTGCCAGAACTAAGACAAGAGCATGCAAAATTCTCTTGGACCCTCCACATCTTGGTCACCACCTCTTCCAGCTCCTTCCCTCAGCCATCGACCAATGCAAACTCAAACAAGCAGATATTCTAACAGCTTCTTCCCCCTTGCCATTAACTTCGGAAACAGTTAACTTAAAATTCCATTGTAACATGCTGCCAATTTTGTCTTGAGATTGTTGTCACATTTCTGTCGGGCAAATTATATATTATTTGTGCACTCACTGTAGTAGTCTTGCCACCCTGCACTACTTGCATATCTGTTGTTGACCAATACTGGCCGCCCATGTGCCTGAGAAGTATCTGCACCATTTTCACAATTGACATTGTCCCAGATTAGCGCATTACTAATCACTTTCAACTGCATACATTTCTTGAAGTCCTTTGTACAATGGTCATTGCACCAGACTCTTGTTCTATTAATCATTTCAAACTGCTCTAATTGCTAGAGGCCACAGCATCATTTTGCACAATTACTCCCCCCCCCAAAAAAAGAAATTGTACCCGCATTACATCATTACCGGTAACCTTTGCTCAGTGACTGTGTTTTTATGTCTCAAAAGTATTCTTTGTCAATTCACTGTCTGTTGTCGTACTAGAGCAGCTCCAACTACCGGAGACAAATACCTTGTGTGTTTTTGACATACTTGGCAAATAAAGATGATTCTGATGTATCCTGATTGGTTCTCATCATTCTATAATCAGGTACAGTAGCTGTAACCTGGCAAACAACTTCAACCAATAGAAAAAGAGAAGCCGTCTCTGCTATGGTCTTCTCAATTGCCAACACACACGCACACGTGGACTGGAACGTAGGCATTTAAACAGATGTCACCTAGGACATATTGCTCAGAATTGAATTGCAAGTGGTGAAGAAAGATGGAAATAGTATCCATGTACAAGCATTATCATTTATTTTCTGTGGAAAGTTTTTAACTGGGAGAATTGGAAACAACTTATGAGAGTGTTCATTTGGGGGGCACCTGCAAAAGTTGTGCTGCACTCCACCTGTTGTCAACATTTTTGTCCAGACAACGCTTCAGGAAATCATTGAATTCTGGGGACCTGAAAGTGTAAAGATGAAACAGACCATTGTTAGTCCAATTGAAATTTCAACTGAAGAAAAACAAACATTATTTTACATGTTTTCCCCATGTACATTGCTAAAAAACAAACAAACAAATAAAAACAACAACAAAAAACGGTAACCCGGCACAAAATAAATTGTATGCACTATTGGTGGGCATGTTACACATGATTTCCTAAAACTAAAATCCCAAATAACAAGCTAATTTGCATGCTCACTAACTAACAGATTGCGATTTTAAAAGACAGCTTTGCGCTTTATGTAGCGCTAATGATTTTCATCATGAAACATTTGGGAAAGCACCGTAAGTGCAAAATGAAATCAACTCAACTTATAGCATTTTAAAAAACAACCACAGCTGAAAAACATGTACATGAATAGAATTGAACATACACCATAAAACAATTAAAACATAAAACTGAGGCATTGCCTCAGGGGCCGGAGGTTCACCCCGCGCTGAGAAAGTCGAGGCGGGCAGTGGCATTGGGGCCAAAGTCCCTCATCATATACATCCAGGAAATCCAAAGGCACAACAAAGTGAGAGATACAATCAGATCCATAAATATTGTAACACAATTCTAATCTTTTTGGCTCTAAACACCACCACAATGGATTTTACATGAAACAAATAAGATGTGCTTTAACTACTGACTTTCAGCTATAATTTTAGGGTATTTACATCCAAATTAGGCAAATGGTGTAGGAATTACAAAATGCCTAACACTTTATAAGGGACCAAAAGTAAAGAGACAAATTAACCATCATGAATCAAACGTTTACTTTTTAATACTTTGTTGCAACTCATTTGCAATGAATTACAGTCTGAAGTCTGGAACGCGAGTGGAATTTCATCCCAGTCCTCTTCTGCAACTGTCTTCAGTTCCCGCTTGTTCTTGGGCCATTTTCCCTTCCATTTTGTCTTCAGCAAGTAAAATGCATGCTCAATCGGATTCAGTTCAGGTGACTGACGTGGCTATTGCATAACATTCCACTTCTTTGCCTTAATAAACTCATTGGTTCCTTTCACAGTATGCTTCAGGTCATTCCCCATTTCCACTGTGAAGCGCTGTCCAATGAGTTCTGAAGCACTTGGCCCAATATGAGCAGACAATAGAATATTGCCAGAAACACTTCAGAATTCATCCTGCTGCTTTTGTGAGCAGTCAGATCATCAACAAATACAAGGGAACAACCACTTCCATTGGCAGCCTTACAGTATATGCCCACCTGGCACGGGAAACTGTTAAGTTTGTCTTGACTGAACGCAAAGATCAAGGTTACGACTGTTCTCCTCAGACAAATGTTTTCTGATGACGCGGACCTGATCTCATATATTGTTATAGGCCTTCATAAGCTGATCAATGGGTTTGCCCATGCTTGCGAGGCATTTGGTCTGGCAATCAGTATCAGAAGAAACAACCTCACGGCGCCGAACGTCCCAGCGACTCCATCAATCAGCATAAACAACGAGGTACTCGAGGTCACTGACCTATTTGCCTACCTTGGCTCTACTGCGACTAGCAATTTGTCTCTCGATTCAGAGAGCGACAGGCGTATTGCCACACCTGCTCCCATCTTGTACAAGTTGAGCAAAAGTGTGTGGGATAATAGGCAGCCGACCTTGAACACCAAATTCAAGATACACTACGCATGTGTGCTCAGCAACCTACTGTATGGCATTGAGTCATGGGCATCATACACCAGACAGCAGAAACGGCTGGAAAGTTTTCATCTATTCTGCTTGCGACGTATTATGGGTATCACTTGGCAGGACAAAATTACCAACACTGCTGTTTTGAAAAAAAAGCAGGTTCCCCACGCATGCACTCCACGCTGAGCAAATACCGCCTGCGTCGGCTTGGCTATGTGTGTTGCATGGAGGACAACCGTAAAGCGAAGGACCTTCTGTATGATGAGTTGGCTACAGGACGCTGCGCAGCAGGCACTGCACTTTACAGATGTTTGCAAGCGTGACCTGTATCTCACAGCCATTGACACAGACAGCTGGGAGGTGCTTGATCGAGACGACAGGCATTATGCTGTTAGCACTGGTGTCAAGAGAGGCGAGGAGAGAATTCTGCAGCTGGAGGAAAGGAGAGTACAGAGGAAAAACAAGAAGCACGAAGCGCCCAATTTGCAGTCAGACTTTGTGTGCACTAGGGCTGCCAAGATTGGTTGACTAGTCACGACTACGTCGACGATCCAAATCGTTGAAAAATAACGATTGTAACTCCTGTTAAAACATATAGCTCCGCAATTACATTCCATTAGTCCCAAAAATGAAGAAATAAAATAGGTCCACTCCATATCCCTGCATCATCTTACGTACTTCCCTGTCTCTGTCTACATTTCAAATCAAAACATATCACAGAAGATGCACAGAAAAAATAAAATAAAAATCACTAAGTGGAGGAAAACAACTATGTAGGAGTCCCATGATTATTTTGTTTGTTACTTTCTAAACCTGAGTTGCCTTTAAGAGTGTTCCTGCCTTTCTGACTTGAATTTTTGGACTCAAGCAAATAAATCACTGTTAGTAGGCAGTAATTTTTAATTTTAGTTAGGATAGCAGCAATTTCGAATCCATCCATGCATCCATCCATTTTCTGAGCTGCTTTTCCTCACTAGGGTCGCGGGTGTGCTGGAGCCTATCCCAGCTATCATCGGGCAGGAGGCGGGGTACACCATGAACTGGTTGCCAGCCAATTGCAGGGCGCAATTTCTGTTATACTTTTTTTTTTTTTTTTTTAAATGACAAAAACTTAAATTCATGAAGAGACAATTTCTCAATCGAAAGTTTTGTTATTGTGAGCATAGCATGATCATTGCTGCAGCAATAACATTTTGGAGGTACTGTTTTAAACATTGGATGGATGGTATAGAAGTGCACGGTAATTTATGATGTGAAGATGTCTTTTACACAAAAACCTGTGGGAAAACGCACAGAAACTACTAAAGCCTATTGCGGACTCAGCGAACAAGAAAAGGAGATTTTACAGTTTTCCAGCTTTCACCTCTTCGCCCCACATGTACCGTCAACCTTCCTGCAATACCGTGAGCTTTCTCACAATACTGCAATAATAAACATACCATGAGATTAATACCGTGCTAAAACCGAACTGTGAGATATACCAAACATTTGAGTGCACTTAACCGAAAAGGGCAAGCGCAGGTTTGCCATGGGCAAGCAAAGATTTTAAAAAGTTAACTTCGAGCCCTGCTACTGACGGTCCTTGATTCTTTTCCCCAGACCCAAATAAAAATGACAACACCAAGGACATTATTATTTCGTATGCATGGGGTGATGCCACAGATTATTGAGGAGTTCACTGATGATTGGGTATGTCTGGGAAGAGGGGATGTGATGGATCATCTCATCAAGAGCACAGACATTGTAGGGGCGAACTTAATAGTAATACTGACTCAAATTATGAGTGGTCAGGTTGAAATTGATATAAACTGAATCTGCCAATGACTTCAATTATTATTTAAGCATGATTTGAAACAGCCACCTATTGGTTAAAAATGTGGCTGTTCATTATATGTGACAATATTCATTTTATGTGCCACATACTGTAATATAAATCTGATTGATATTTAAAGCTATATGTTCTACACTGTACAATTTTTGCCACCTCTGAGGCAATTGAAGGAGAAATTGTCGTTCCTACTTCAAATCTCACAGTGAGACAGGTGCAAAGACGAGCAATAGAGATCAAGCAGTGTTGTAAATTTAAAGAGTTCATCTGAGTTTGTCTGATTATCACTGACGCTACAATTACTGCCAGCGAACAAACCAATAGGTACATAACAACACATACATTTCGGCTTACTGTCGCCATGACAACAACCTGAGGTGGACGTACACTGGTAATGCAATGACACTTTGTTTTGAGCCTGAAATTCACTCTGTTGTAGCCAAGGCGAAGGAAGTATGACATATGTTCCATCACAAAGCGTGAACATTCACCTCCAGTGAGGCTTGAATTCAAGTTATACTGTAAATACAATAAAAACCATAAAGTGTACTGTGACATGGAAAACAAGTCCTTAGCAATTTCAGATTGTTCAATAAACATTCACTCATTCATTTTCCGTACCGCTTATCCTCACAAGGGTCGCGGGCGTGCTGGAGCCTATCCCAGCTATCTTTGGGCAAGAGGCGGGGTACAGCCTGAACTGGTCGTCAGCCAATCGCAGGGCACATATAAACCCACAACCATTCACACTCACATTCACACCTAAGGGCAATTTAGAGTCTTCAATTAACCTACTATGCATGTTTTTGGGATGTGGGAGGAAAACCGGAGTACCTGGAGAAAACCCACGCACGCACAGGGAGAACATGCAAACTCCACACAGGCGAGGCCGGATTTGAACCCAGGTCCTCCGAACTGTGAGGCCGATGATCTAACCAGCTGTCCACCGTGCCGCCTGTTCAATAAACATCTTTGATGGAATTTATGTGAGTGTTGTACGCTGTGCAGGGTTCCTACATGTTTGAGAGTTCAAAATTCCATACTATTTCCAGACCCTAATTTCCACACTTCGCTGTAAAAAAAAAATACAAATAATTTGTGACATTTGAGTAAATAGATGTGTAACATTCTGATTCTTTAAGATGCATCCCCACGGGGGGCACATGCCAATGCAAACTGTAGGCCGGTCCCAAGCCAGGATAAATGCAGAATGTTGCGTCAGGAAGGGCATCCGGCTTAAAACTTTGCCAAACAAATATAAGCGTTCATCCAAAGAATTCCATACCCCATCGGTCGTAGCCCGGGTTAACAACGTCTGTCACCGTCACCGTTAACCTACAGGGCGCCGGTGGAGATTCAGCTACTGTGGGTCGAAGACGAAGGAGAGGTGGAAAGCGGGTTCTTCGGCAGAAAGAGAAGAGGAAAGCATAGAGCCTAGAACTGAATGTGGGGACTTTGAATTTTGGGACTTTTGACAGGAAAAGCTTAGGAGTTGGTTGACATGATGATTAGGAGAAAGGTTGATATATTATGTGCCCAGGAGACCAGGTGGAAATGCAGTAAGGCTTGAAGTTTAGGGGCAGGGTTCAAATTATTTTAGTATGGTGTAGATGGGAAGAGAAACTGAGTAGTGGTGATTTTAAAGCAAGAGTTAGCTAAGAATGTCTTAAGAGGTGAAAAGAGTATCAGATCGAGTGATGAGGCTGAAACTTGAAATTGAGGGTGTTATGTATAATGTGATTAGTGGCTATGCCCCACGGGTAGGATGTGACCTCGAGGTGAAAGAGAAATTATGGTAGGAGCTAGACGAAGTAGTTCTGAGCATCCCAGACAGAGAGAGAGTTGTGATTGGTGCAGATTTAATGGACATGTTGGTGAAAGAAACAGGGGTGATGGAGAAGTGATGGGAAAGTTCGGCATCCAGGTAAGGAACCTCAAGAGACAGATGATGGTAGACTTTGCAAAAAGGATGAAAATGGCTGTAGTGAACACTTTCTTCCAGAAGAGGCAGGAACATAGGGTGACCTACAAGAGTGGACGTAGACGCACGCAGGTGGATTACATCTGACAATGACGATGTAATCTGAAGGACATTACTGACTGTAAAGTAGTGGTAGGGGAGAGTGTGGCTAGACAGCAGAGGATGATGGTGTGTAAAATGACTCTGGTGGTGGGGAGGAAGATTAATAAGACAAAGGCAGAGCAGACAACTATGTGGTGGAAGCTGATAAAGTAAGAGTGTTGTGCGGCTTTTCGGGAAGAAGTGAGACAGGCTCTTGGTGGACAGGAGGAGCTTCCAGACAACTGGACCACTACAGCCAAGGTAATCAGAGAAACAGGCAGGAGAGTAGGAGAAGGAGACTTGGTGGTGGAACCTCAATGTACAGGAAATCATACGAGGAAAGAGGTTAGCTAAGAAGAAGTGGGACACTTAGAGGACTGAGTAGAGGAGAAAGTAATACATGGAGATGCGACATAGGGCGAAGGTAGAGGTGACAAAGGCCAAACAAGAGGCATATGATGACATGCATGCCAGGTTGAAGGATGTGCAGCAGATTAGCAGCAGCGTGCTGGATAGATGGAAAGAATACTTTGAGGAGTTGATGAATGAGGAAAATCAGAGCAAAAGAAGAATAGAAGAGACAAGTGTGGTGGCCCAGGAAGTAGCATTGAGTAGTAAGGGGGATTTTAGAAAGGCACTAAAGAGGATAAAAAATGGAAAGGCAGTTGGTCCTGATGACATTCCTGTGGAGGTATGGAAGCATCTAGGATAGGTGGCTGTGGAGTTTTTGACCAGCTTGTTCAACAGAATTATAGCGGGTGAGAAGATGCCTGAGGAATGGAGGAAAAGTGTGCTGGTGCCCATTTTTAAGAACAAAGGTGATGTGCAGAGCTGTGGGAACTATAGAGGAATAAAGTTGATGAGCCACACAATTAAGTTTTGGGAAAGAGTAGAGGAGGGTAGACTCAGGACAAGTGAGTATTTGCGAGCAACAATATGGTTTCATGCCAAGAAAGAGTACCACATGCATAATTTGCCTTGAGGTCGTTGATGGAGAAGTACAGAGAAGGTCAGAAGGAGCTACATTGTGTCTTTGTGTCTAGAGAAAGCCTATGACAGAGCACCCAGAGAGGAACTGTGGTACTGCATGTGGAGGTCTGGAGTGTCAGAGAAGTATGTTAGAATAGTCCAGGACATGTATGAGGGCAGGAGAATAGCAGTGAGGTATGCTGTAGGTATGACAGAGGAGTTTATGGTGGAGGTGGGACTGCATCAGGGAACTGCCCTGAGCCCCTTCCTGTTTGCAGGTGTGATGGATAGGCTGACAGATGAGGTTAGAGTCCCCTTGGAACATGATGTTTGCAGATGACGTTATCTGCAGTGAAAGCAGGGAGCAGGTGGAGGAACAGTTAGTAAAATGGAGTCATGCACTGGAAAGGAGAGGAATGAAGATTAACCTAAAACAGACAGAATATATCTGCATGAATGAGAGGGGTGGCGGGGGAAGAGAGAGGCTACAGGGAGAAGAGATAGCAAGGGTGTTGGACTTTAAATACTTGGGGTCAACAGTCCAGAGCAGCGCTGAGTGTGGTCAGGAAGTGAAGAAACGGGTCCAAGCAGGTTGGAACGGGTGTAGGAAGGTGTCAGGTGTGTTATGTGACAGAAGAGACTCTGCTCAGATGAAGGGCAACGTTTATAAGACAGTGGTGAGGCCAGCCATGATGTATGGATTAGAGACAGTGGCACTGAAGTGACAACAGGAAGCAGAGCTGGAGGTGGCGGAAATGAAGATGTTGAGGTTCGCTCTAGGAGTGACCAGGTTGGATAAAATTAGAAATGAGCTAATCAGAGGGACATCCAAGGTTAGATGTTTTGGAGACAACGTTAGGGAGAGCAGACTTCGATGGTTTGGACACATCCAGAAGAGATAGTGTGAGTATATTGGTAGAAGGATGATGAGGATGGAGCTGCCAGGCAAGAGAGCTAGAGGAAGACCAAAGAGAAGGTTGATGGATGTTGTGAGGGAAGACATGAGGGCAGTTGGTGTTAGAGAGGAGGATGCAGGAGATAGCCTTACATGGAAAAGGATGACACGCTGGGGCGACCCCTAACGGGACAAGCCAAAAGGAAAAGAAGAAGATTCTGATTTTTAATGCCATTATGTCGCCAAATAATTTCCAGAAAATAATAGCCATTACACGTGTGCAGTACATTTACATGTGACGGTTGATGCAAGCTCTCAGGCTGACAACGCTATACTCGGTGTCAGCCTTTGTTGACTGGACGGCGGCACAAAATTGTCGCGCAGGGTTTCATTCAAAACATCAAGGGTAAAATTCTCAGTACGTATTTGTACTTTTTTGTGCCAGTAAGTGTCTTGGCATTTCAATCGCCTATTTTGTTGTTTTCTTTGTGTTGATTTAATCTTTCTCGTCTGCAAGTTGATTTAAATCTTACGGAGTTAACACTTTGTGCTCCTTCTGTCCCTTCATTTTTCCGTCAAATCCTCAGCAGGGTCTCAGTCATCAAAGGTGTTATAATCACCATAATTGTTTTATATTAGCTAATTTCTGTCCTCTGAGTACTTCACGTTTACTTATTACAAAATATGACTGTGTCAGGTTGCTATGTTTGCTTGTATAATCTAACGGCTAAGGTGCTGCGTATTCATTTGGAACAATGTCATGATTTTTTTTGACAGGAACTACTTGAGACGTTTGAAGGGCGATAATGTATACCGATGGAATAATCGAGTATTCACCAAGACCATGGAATAATACTGTGTGCTCTCACACAAACATTGTAGCTGCATGGGAAAAAAAAAACAGAACGATCTATATTTTTTTTTGTTTTAGAAAATAGAGCTGTTGTAAAAGTATTGCAAAATGTGAATATTTTTCCATACAATAGTTTAAATTTTCCATACTTTTACAGACCTGGAAATGTATGAAATTAAATTCCATACTTGCAGAGGATCCCTGGCTGAGACTCACCAGCGTGATGGCTGCATGAGCGTAGGAGGGTCCGACTTGGCTATTTTCAGAAGCACTCTCATGGGGTTCATCTCATGATTAGGTGGCTCAATTTGTGCCAACTCAATCAGGGTGACCCCCAGTGACCAGATATCGGCTTTGTAGTCGTATGGACGGTCCTTAGATGTCTCACACATGACTACTTCAGGTGCCATCCTGCAACGAAACAAGTAGCATCGAGAAAGAAGTTGTGGAAAAAAATATTCTGAGTAATCAATACAGTATACTGTAACAGGAGTGTGTTAATGGGAATGTTTTACTATTCTTCCAAAAGCGCATATGTGAGGTCACACACACTGATGTTGGATGACAAGGCCTGGCTCTCAGGCTCCGCTCTATTTCATCCTAAAGGTGTTTGATCGGGTTGAGGTCAGGACTCTGTACAGACAAGTCAGGTTCATCCACATCAAACTCTCTCATCCATGGCTTTATGGACCTTGCTTTGTGCACTGGTGCACAGCCATGTTAGAAATGAAAGAACTTTTCCCACAAAGTTGGGAGCATGGAATTGTCCAAAATATTGGCTTCTCAGTTCCAGTGAAAGAAACTCTGAAGGATTAAGCATACCAAGAGCTTTGGACAATTCATTGCTCCCAACTTTGTGGGAACAGTTTGGGGATGGCCATTTACTGCCCCAACATGATTGTGCACCAATGCACAAAGCAAGGGTCATAAACACATGGATGAGAGAGTTTGGTGTGGATGAACTTGACTGACCTGCACAAACTCCTGACACCAACTTGATAGAACACCTGTAGGATAAATTAAGAGTGCAGACTGAGAGCCAGGCCTTCTCGTCCAACATCACTTACAAATGGGCTTCTGTGGAAGAATGTTAAAAAATTCCCTACACACACTCCTCCTGAACCTTGTGGAAAGCCTTTTCAGAAGAGTTAAAGCTGTTAAAGCTGTAAAAGGTGGACCTATATCATATTCAACCCTATTGCTTAAAAAGGGGGTGTCACTTCAGATCATATGTGAGTCATGGCAAGTGAGCCAATACCTTTGCCAATATAGTGTTTTTTTTCTTTATTTAATTTTTTTTCTTCTTCTTGTTTTATACTCGGCGGTAGACTGGTTAGAGCGTCTCCCTCACAGTTCCGAGGACCGGGTGCATATTCTCCCTGTGCCAGCGTGGGTTTTCTCCTGGCGCTCCGGTTTCCTCCCACATCCCAAAAACATGCATGGTAGGTTAATTGACAACTCTAAATTGCCCGTAGGTGTGAATGTGAGTGCGAATGATTGTTTGTTTCTATGTGCCCTGCGATTGGCTTCCAAACCAGTTCAGGGTGTACCCCGCCTCCTGCCCGATTATAGCTGGGATAGGCTCCAGCACGCCCGCGATCCTAGTGAGAAGAAGGGGCTCAGAAAATGGATCGATGGATGTTTTACACTCACCAATATGGTGTCCCAATGAAGGAGTCTCTCCTCTGCAATGTTTTGGTGTTTCTGGCAGACACACCAAAGTCAGCTGGAATACATAATTAAAAATCAAACCAAATCTTAGACACAAAAAAAATCAATATTAATGATAACAATCTAAAGTCAGTGAAATAAGCATAAAAAAAAAGGCGAAAATTAAAAATTACACTTTTGCCACTCAGGTGTTTAAGTGAGCCTTTTTCATCCGCCGAGAGTGACTCACAAAACTAATATGTACAATTGTGAATTGATGCGCACGGGTTACAATTGAGTATAAGGGTTGCCTTGTTATTCCGTAGTTTATTTTATGGGATTAAGTTGACAAACTCATGACACAAGCATCATGTTTCTGTTGAATAACTGAGTTAACTCAAGTTTGTATTGCTCAAGGGAAAGCTATCTGCAGTGTGCAGTTTCATCTATACCTAGCTAGCCCTGGGGAGGAGAGTGGGGGTGGGCTGTGGGGGACACACACTATGTAATCATTAGGATTAGTTAATTAAATTGGCAACAAAATGAGCATGTATTAGGGTGCATCCAAGAGAAGTTGACTTGCATTTTCTTAGTGGCTTTGAGACTATTTCAAAAATGCAGAATCGCAGCTGACTATTCTTTTTTTAATTTCATTTAACTTTTACTATTATTACATTTTATTGCATTATGAATAAAATGTTAGGAACAATGGCTACAAATATTTGGCAGCCATCTTTATTAGAAGAATAGTGACTTTTGTAATGCATACTAAATGACCGTAAATAGTATAATGACCCCGGTACGGTCATGTGGACATATAATCGTCATAAAACATAAAAAGCATACGAAATTCAGTACCATATGTATGCATTGTGGAATCATTGTGCATTACTTTTATTTCCAGAATTAAAATTTTATACTCTGACAAAAATATCTGGAGATTTTACTCTTAACACAAAGCAGTTCTGTCTGTATTGTAAGACTATCGATGCAGAATTTTCCCATTTGCAAATTTAAAAAAAAGCATAACTACAATATAGAATTATGGAAATTTTATATGGGCACCATTTTCTATGGGTCTTTTGCAAGAATGCTTTATTGATGAAACCACTCTCCTTGATAACAAGATTTTACCGGTCCTTACCCAGTTTGACATCACCATCTAAAGTGAGCAGAATGTTGCCAGCCTTAAGGTCTCTGTGGATGATTTTAATGTCATGGAGGTAAACCAGAGCCTGTAGAGTCTGCCGACACACCACCTTAATCTGTGGTTCCGTCAGGGGTCTTTCTAGTTCTACGAGAGTGATGGACACAAATTTATAAAGATAGGCAACATTTATGGAGAATAAATAAAGCATTGACATACTGATGGTGTTATATGTATACTGGTGAAAACTTCAATGGAAACAAAAACAAAAAAAGTAACAAGTGGACTCACCTAACATGACAGCATCTACAGCCCCTCCGGCACAGAACTCAATGAGAATCTAACAACATTGGTGGGGGGGAAAAAAAAGATGTTTTAGTCAATTTTTAGTCAATCATTGATGACTGATTATCATTGACACACATAAACCGAGGCTGAGTTGTAAAGACATTAAAACAAGCAACAAACCACATAAAGCTGATCTTTTGCTATATATGCCTGAGTGATTAGATCATGCATGATGAAACAAGAGCACTTTCAGTTCTAATCTACGGCACTCTATGTTTTTCAAATCAAGAGGAACATTGCAGCATGGAGGCAAAGTGTGCATTTAACATTGAATGTAATTAATAATCATGTAAACTACTGGCTTGTCTGAAGAAGAAGCCGATCATACACCGTGCCTACATGAACTAATGAAGGACTCCGAGCTCGGAAAAGCCATTTAAAATCTTTCAACAGGGCTGTTGCTGTAAGAGGATTGGCCCAGTTGGGGCTACATTGTGGAAAAAGTTTCACGCAGCTACTAGCTGGACCTCTTATGATAGGCCTTAGGCCTTCTGCTGTAAATAGGATTACAGTTTCTATGGACACAGGCCCTAAGGTCGTGGGAATGTGAAGGTGAGGTGGAGATTCTGGAGCATATTTTCCATTGAGCATAAACGAGGCTAGTCTTTCTGCATGTTGCTAGCTTGTGTTATAGCATGGTGCTAATTGTATCCTTTTGAAAACATTTACAGAAATCACTGATATGTATGAATAAAGGAAGTAAATTAGTGCTGTTTAACAACTGAAAAAAGCAAATCTTTTTTCAGTTTTATGTTTTCTGAATCACTAGTTGTAGTTATAGTCACTGTATTCAAAATCAATCTTTTAAGTACCTGTAAGAAATGACAATCCCAAACTTTTCACAGAGGTTTAATGGCATTCCAAGATTGAGAGGAGCTTTTCAAGACTGATCCACTTATAGGAACAAAGCCCATACAAGTCATAGAATGACTCAAGCCTCAAAACAATCTTGGCTATTCAACATCTACACCATTGTAGCGTTTTTCTGTAGGCGAGCAGTTGTTTTAGTGATTGAATTGCTGTACAATGATCCCACAGTGTAGCGGCATCAATAATGGGCTGGGTCTGTGGTTTCCTTTCAAACTTGTTTGTTTAACATATGCAAATGTAAAAATATGCAAGTGTCCAGATAATGTTTTAGCAAAAGAGGGAACATCCAGCAAAATGATAATGATAATATAATAAATAAAAAAGCCATCGTGTGGTAGGCTTCCCATGGGCTCACCACGTGTGGGAGGGGCCATAGGGGTCGGGTGTAGTGCGAGCTGGGCGAAGGCAGGGACCTGGGCGCTCCGATCCCCGGCTACAGAAGATGGCTCTAGGGACGTGGAATGTCACCTCTCTGGCAGGGAAGGAGCCCGAGCTGGAGTGCGAGGTCGAGAAGTTACGACTAGATATAGTCGGGCTCGCCTCCACACACGGCTCGGGCTCCAGTACCAGTCCTCTTGAGAGGGGTTGGACTCGCTTCCACTCTGGAGTTGATCACGGTGAGAGGCGCCGAGCAGGTGTGGGTAATACTTATTGCCACCCGGCTCAGCGCCTGTACATTGGGGTTCACCCCGGTGGACGAGAGGGTAGCGTCCTCCGCCTTCGGGTGGTGGGACGGGTACTGACTGTTGTTTGTGCCTATGCACCAAACAGCAGTTCAGAGTACTTTTGGAGTCCTTAGAGGGGGTGCTGGAGAGCGCTCCCGCTGGTGACTCCATCGTTCTGCTGGGGGACTTCAATGCTCACGTGGGCAATGAGAGTGAGACCTGGAAGGGCGTGATTGGGAGGAACGGGCCCCCCGATCAGAACCCGAGCGGTGTTCGGTTATTGGACTGTGCTCATCACGGATCGTCCATAACGAACACCATGTTCAACCATAAGGGTGTCCACATGTGCACTTGGCACCAGTGTACCCTTGGTTGCAGTTCAATGATTTACTTTGTGATCATGTCATCGGACTTGCGGCCCCATGTCTTGGGCACTCGGGCGTAGAGAGGGGCGGAGCTGTCAACTGATCACCACCTGTTGGTGAATTGGCTCCAATGGTGGGGGAAGAAGCCGGTCCGACCTGGCAGGCCCAAACGTATTGTGAGGGTCTGCTGGGAACGTCTGGCAGAATCCCCTGTCAGAAGGACTTTCAACTCCCACTTCCGACAGAACTTTGCTCACGTTCCGGGGGATGGGTAGGGGGACATGAAGTCAGAGTGGACCATGTTTCGCGCCTCCATTGCTGAGGCGACCGACCGGAGCTGTGGCCGTAAGGTGGTCGGTGCCTGTTGTGGCGCCAATCCCCAAACCCGTTGGTGGACCACCGTCAAGCTGAAGAAGGAGTCCTATCGGGCCTTTTTGACCTGTGGGACTCCTGAGGCAGCTGATGGGTACCGGCTGGCCAAGCGGAATGTAGCTTTGGTGGTCACGGCTTCGAGGAAATTCTGGTCCACTCTCCGGTGCCTCAGGAGGGGGAAGCAGTGCGCCATCAACACTGTTTATAGTGGGGATGGGGCGCTGCTGACATTGTGAGTCAGTGGGGAGAATACTTCGAAGACCTCCTCAATTCCGACGACACTCCTTCCCATGCAGAAGCAGAGTCTGGGTTCTCTGAGGTGGGCTCTCCTATCTCTGGGGTCGAGGTCACTGAGGTGGTCAAAAAGCTCCTCGGTGGCACGTCCCCGGGGGTGGATGAGATTCGCCCGGAGTTCCTAAAGGCTCTGGATGTTGTGGGGCTGTCCTGTTTGACATGCCTCTGCAACATCGCGGGGACATTGGGGACAGTGCCTCTGGATTGCCAGACTGGGGTGGTGGTTCCCCTTTTTAAGGAGGAGGACCGGAGGGTGTGTTCCAACTACAGAGGGATCACACTCCTCAGCCTCCCTGGTAAGGTCTATCCCTGTTAAAGCTACTGACCCCACGACCCGACCTCGGATAAGCGGTAGAAAATGGATGGATGGGTGGATTGTGTGGCAGAAGCTGTGAAGCCTCACACAGTGAATACATGTGATGTAAAGTTATCCACCATCTTGGGGCCATAACGTGGGCTCAAGTTGTTCATCAAGGGAAGGAAATGTTCCTACAATTGTCCCCTCTTTACAAGATAAGGTGCCATAAAAGTCATGCTTGACGGCTATTGTGAGGAGGACAACGGTAAGGAAACTAGTATATACACAATGAGCCACACTAAAAATAAATATAATCACTAATCACTGAGGTGACTAACTCTTACTTGACTGAAGGCTTCACTGTCACCAGTTAAACATGAAAGGTACTTCTAAGTTTAAAAAAGTAAATTTTTTACAACTTCGATCGTCATCTATCAGGGTCTGATGTTAAGCCTTTTTGAGTGGTGGGTGGCACAATAAGTTGTGGTGGCCCTGTCAGAACTTGTACTGGCCCCGTATATTCATGACATAATCCGTTAAGTTTTAGTCATTATTTCATATTTATCGTCTTTTTACAGTATTATTTAAGCCCCTTTAAGAAATTATTGGTACAAGTGCATTTATGGCAATGACACTGCACTAACGTCACTAAAATCAAGGCATTGCAATCACACAAATTAACAATAATGCTTAAAAGAATAAATCAATTACAAAATTATTAAAATATTTACTTCGCACTGACATTCCAACAATGCTTTATGTTGTGCATACTATGTATAATTAGGGGTGCTCTGATCAGGGTTTTATGCTGCCGATTCCAGTACTGATAATGAGTGAGATCACTGCCGATACCGATCATATGGATTAGACCAGCGGTATAATAAACCTATATAATGATTAACAGCTAAAAGCTATTTAATTCTTCACGTGAACCTTGGCCTTGACATTTGATAAGCATACAGTTAGTCAGAAAATGTCTTAATGCTGTGAATAGCTTTCAACATCTTGCAATATTCAAGCAGTTTGAAGTGCTGTATTGAAAAAAAAAACAACAACAACATGACAACAGATGCACTGGTCTACAAATAAACTAGTTTTGGAACATTTTGCAAAGCAACTATAACCCATTCATGAAATATTTATTTTACATGTTGCTTACAAATTGGGGTTCAATTCTGAGGCTCAGCATGCAGTTACTCACCCAGAGTTTGTCCTCAAAATAGAAAGCGTCAAGCAGCTTGACAATATTTTGGTGTTCACATGAGGCCAGGATGTCAATCTCTACCATGTAGTCCTCCAACTCTTCCTCAGTCTTTGTGTCAATAACTTTGGCAGCAGCGAGGATACCTGTCTGTTTGTTTTGAGCCTGTAGATTGCAAATGGATGATTATGAAAATGCATTACTATGGATTTGAGTAATAGTTAGTGGTCATCTTTTAATAATGATCTAGAAGTTGATTGTTCCTATTGTTTTTATTTAGACACCTTTAACTTTCAACACACTTCATTATAACATATTTAAATCTAAAAGCAATGTAATGCTGTAAATAAGTGAAAGGAGCGGAACCTCTATTGGAAATTTATTCCATTTGTCTTGGCTCCTCTGCAAGCAGGATGAGCTAAATGAAGCTGCTTCAGTGAGAAGAAATACTGTAGAACCATTTCCTGGTGACCTGCCATGTTCAGTGGTTAGCTCTGGAAAACCGATGAAATCGCAGTGATTTCTTTAACTGGGGATCCTACCGGTGACTAGTTTATCTTGTGGCAGGGCATTTGAAACTTTGCTCCTGCCCTAATACAGTATCAATAAAGTAATAACCAGGATCACAAACACCAACTTATTCCAAGAAATAATTACTGTCGAGCAGGTGTAACAAACTGTAGTTCAGGGGCCACACTATATCTTAATTTGATGTCAAGTGGGCCAAACCAGTAGAATTATAGCATCATTAATATAAGTAACAATTAAGTGGTGTTTTCCATTGTTTTAATGCAAAGCAATACAAGTATATTAGGAAAACCATTATATTTAATGAACTATCCTTTTGTAAACCTTTAAGAACAGCCTCTGCTTTCTTAATAAAATTAGCAATTTCTGTCAGTTTATCATCAGTTTGTGTGCATTGTAACTGGTCACAGGGATTGTACAGGTATATAAAAACTAAATTAAGTGGGCCGTATGTTGCCACCCCTGATACTTATTCTGTTTCGGACAGTGTGGGAGTTGATGCATATCCATCTGACTGTGTGTGAAAGCTGGTCCCTGGATTTGGCTCCAGTCAATCACGGGGCACACATTGCGACAGACAACTATAATCACATTCACTCCAACTGTCATTGAGCGGGACTCGATCACTGCCACTGAACGGGACTCGATCGCACGGTGGCTGCATGAAAGTCAGCCAGATGTAACAGTTTGAGTATCAAGAATCAAGAACCGATTGGAACCAGGACTAATGTTACGGTTCTCCCGGAATCATTAAAATTTCGGTTCCTGGTTTCGATGCCTACAGTCTGTCCACCCCGAAGAAGTAGTGGCGAAAACCAACGAAGAAGGACGTGCTTGTGCCTAACGGCAGCGAACAAAAGTGTGTTTTAACTTTGTTAAAATTAATGGCCAGTTGCCTCAGTGGCAAAGGAGGCTTTCACGATGTGTAGCTTCTGATGCGCTCTGAGCCTCAACCTACACCGCGTGGAGCTTCAGTGAAGTCAACAGTCAAGTCAACTGGGTGAGTGAAACAATAAAATATGTCTACACCAACATTGAGACAGCTAACAAGGTAAATGGTTGGTTGCACTTTTCCACTGGTTTTTAACATTTATTTTAGTCTTCAAACCAACGTAAGCGCCGATGACAGAAAAAAAAGCTTAACATTGAGCTAAAACTTCACTGTAGCAACACACTTCACATAAACAATGATTTGGGACATAATTCATATAAATGTTGTCTCACAGTATCACAAACACTAACCTTGTGTCTCATCTGTGAAAATCAGGAAAGGAATCAGCGTTTTATAGCATTTGGTTCCATCCATTTAAAAATAATAATAATAATTAAAAAAAACAAAAACAAAAAAAACTAAAACGGTGCTGTGTTACTTTTCGTGTCAAAATGCTGAGTTCTGGTGCGTACGCTTAAAAAAGGCTACAAGCTTAAAACAGAACGTCAAGTTAAACCTTTCACATATAAACCATTTGACGTGATGAAACAGTCCCAAATAACTATTTTAACAATCCTAGAATTAACTTTTAGCTGAAACATTGATTAATGAATATGAAGTCAATTGAGTTATTTTCACCAGATGTTGGGAATAACCCAAGTAATCCATACATACAAAGAAAGTAGAAGAAATAGGATCAGAAATTACGTTATGTGTAATAATGTGAAATAACACAGGAAAAAATCTGATCGAGGCACATTTATGGTGGTATGATTGGCTTTCCACTTACGTATTATGACCCCAACCGAACTCACTGGAACATTCAGAAAATGTTCTTTGCGCCTGTAACCAATGCCATAGTTATGTTTTGCAACAATTAGTTTGCAATGTTGTTAATGCAGCCCTATGGGAGGCACAAGCCAGTGCAAACTGTAGGCCGGTCCCAAGCCCGGATAAATGCAGAGGGTTGTGTCAGGAAGGGCATCCGGTTTAAAACTTTGCCAAACAAATATGAGCGTTCATCCAAAGAATTCCACACCGGATTGGTCGTGGGCCGGGTTAACAACGTCCGCCACCGACACTGTCAACCTGCAGCGCGCCGCTGGAAATTCAGCTACTGTGGGTCGAAGTCGAAGAAGAGGTGGAAAGCGGGTTCTTCGGCAGTAAGACAAGAGGAAAGCAAAGAGCCTAGAACTGAATGTGGTGACTTTGAATGTTGGGACTATGACAGGAAAATCTAGGGAGTTGGTTGACATGATGATTAGGAGAAAGGTTGATATATTGTGTGTCCAGGAGACCAGGTGGAAAGGCAGTAAGGCGAGAAGTTTAGGGGCAGGGTTTAAATGATTTTGCCATGGTGTAGATGCGAAGAGAAATGGAGTCTGGGTTATTTTAAAAGAAGAGTTGGCTAAGAATGTCTTGGAGGTGAAAAGAGTATCAGATCCACTGATGAGGCTGAAACTTGAAATTGAGGGTGTTATGTATAATGTGATTCTTGGCCACGCCCCACAGGTAGGATGTGACCAAGAGGTGAAAGAGAAATTCTGGAAGGAGCTAGACGAAGTAGTTCTGAGCATCCCAGACAGAGAGAGAGTCGTGATTGGTGCAGATTGTAATAGACATGTTGGTGAAGGAAATAGGGGTGATGAAGAAGTGATGGGTAAGTACGACATCCAGGAAAGGGACTTGGAGGGACAGTTGGTGGTAGACTTGGCAAAAAGGATGCAAATGGCTGGAGTGAACACTTTTTTCCAGAAGAGGCACGAACATAGGGTGACCGACAAGAGCGGAGGTAGAAGCACACAGGTGGATTACATCTTGTGCAGACGATGTAATCTGAAGAAGGTTACCGACTGTAAGTTAGTGGTAGGGGAGAGTTAGGCTAGACAGCATAGGATGGTGGTGTGTAAGATGACTCTGGTGTTGGGGAGGACGATTAGGAACACAAAGGCAGAGCAGAGAACATTGTAGTGGAAGCTGAGACAGGACGAGTGTTGTGCAGCTTTTCGGGAAGAGGTGAGACAGGCTCTCGGTGGACAGGAGGAGCTTCCAGAAGACTCGACCACTGCAGCCAAGGTGATCAGAGAGGCAGGCAGGAGAGTACTTGGTGTATCTTCCGGCAGGAAAGGAGAGAATGAGACTTGGTCCTGGAACCTCACAGTACAGGTAATTATACAAAGAAAAAGGTTAGCTAAGAAGAAGTGGGACACTGAAAGGACCGAGGAGAGGCGAACGGAATACATAGAGATGCGACACAGGGCAAAGGTAGAGGTGGCAAAGGCCAAACAAGAGGCATATGATGACATGTATGCCAGGTTGGACACTAAAGAAGGAGAAAAGGATTTATACAGGCTGCCCAGACAGAGGGATAGAGATGGGAAGGATTTGCAGCAGGTTAGGGTGATTAAGGATAGAGATGGAAATATGTTGACTGGTGCCAGCAGTGTGCTAGCTAGATGGAAAGAATACTTCGAGGAGTAGATGAATGAGGAAAATGTGTGGTGGACCAGGAAGTGGCAATGATTAGTAAGGGGGAAGTTAGAAAGGCATTAAAGAGGATGAAAAATGGAAACCCTAACCCTAACCCTGATGACATTCCTGTGGAAGTATGGAAGCATTTAGGAGAGGTGGCTGTGGAGTTTTTGACCAGCTTATTCAATAGAATTCTAGCGCGTGAGAAGATGCCTGAGGTATGGAGGAAAACTGTGCTGGTGCCAATTTTTAAGAACAAGGGTGATGTGCAGAGCTGTGGGAACTATAGAGGAATAAAGTTGATGAGCCACACAATGAAGTTATGGGAAAGAGTAGTGGAGGCTAGACTCAGGACACAAGTGAGTATTTGCGAGCAACAGTATCGTTTCATGCCTACAAAGAGTACCACAGATGCATTATTTGCCTTGAGGATGTTGATGGAAAAGTACAGAGAAGGTAAGAAGGAGCTACATTGTGTCATTGTAGATCTAGAGAAAGCCTATGACAGAGTACCCAGAGAGGAACTGTGGTACTGCATGCGGAATTCTGGAGTGGCAGATAAATATGTTAGAAAAATACAGGATATGTACGAGGGCAGCAGAACAGCGGTGAAGTGTGCTGTAGGTGTGACAGACGAATTTAAGGTGGAGGTGGGACTGCATCAGGGATCAGCCCTGAGCCCCTTCCTGTTTGCAGTGGTGATGGATAAGCTGGTGGTCCCACTTTTTAAAAAGGGGGGCCGGAGGGTGTGTTCCAACTACAGGGGGATCACACTCCTCAGCCACTCTGGTAAGGTCTATTCAGGGGTGCTGGAGAGGAGGGTCCGTCGGGAAGTTGAAGCTCAGATTCAGGAGGAGCAGTGTGGTTTTCGTCCTGGCCGTGGAACAGTGGACCAGCTTTACACCCTCAGCAGGGTCCTCGAGGGTGCATGGGAGTTCGCCCAACCAGTCTACATGTGTTTTGTGGACTTGGAGAAGGCGTTCGACCGTGTCCCTCTGGGAGTCCTGTGGAGGGTGCTTCGGGAGTATGGTGTACCGAACCCCCTAATACGGGCTGTTCGGTACCTGTACGACCGGAGTCAGAGTTTGGTCCACATACCCGGCAGTAAGTCGGACTCGTTCCCGGTGAGGGTTGGACTCCGCCAACGCTGACCTTTGTCACCGATTCTGTTCATAACTTTTATGGACAGAATTTCAAGGCGCAGCCGAGGCGTAGAGGGGGTCCGGTTTGGTGGCCTCAGTATTGCATCTCTGCTTTTTGCAGATGATGTGGTTCTGTTGGCTTCATCAAGCCGTGACCTCCAACTCTCACTGGAGCAGTTCGCAACAGAGTGTGAAGCGGCTGGGATGAGAATCAGCACCTCCAAATCTGAGACCATGGTCCTCAGTCGAAAAAGGGTGGCGTGCCCTCTCCAGGTCGGGGATGAGATCCTGCCCCAAGTGGAGGAGTTCAAGTATCTTGGGGTCTTGTTCACGATTGAGGGAAGAATGGAACGGGAGATCGACAGGCGGATCGGTGCAGCGTCTGCAGTGATGCGGACTTTGTATCGGTCCGTTGTGGTAAAGAAGGAGCTAAGCCGAAAGGCGAAGCTCTCTATTTACCGGTCGATCTATGTTCCTACCCTCACCTATGGTCACGAGCTGTGGGTCGTGACCGAAAGAACAAGATCCCGGATACAAGCGGCCGAAATTAGTTTCCTCCGCAGGGTGTCCGGGCTCTCCCTTAGAGATAGGGTGAGAAGCTCGGTCATCCGGGAGGATCTAAGAGTAGAGTTGCCGCTCCTCCACATCGAGAGGAGCCAGATGAGGTGGCTGGGGCATCTGATTCGGATGCCTCCCGGACGCCTCCCTGGTGAGGTGTTCCGGGCATGTCCCACCGGGAGGAGACCCCGGGGACGACCCAGGACATGCTGGAGAGACTACGTCCTTTGGCTGGCCTGGGAACGCCTCGGGATCCCCCGGAAGAGCTGGATGAAATAGCTGGGGAGAGGGAAGTCTGGGCATCCCTGCTAAAGCTACTGCCCCCACGATCACGACCCGACCTCGGATAAGCGGTAGAAAATGGATGGATGTATAAGCTGACAGATGAGGTTAGACTGGAATCCCCGTGGACCATGATGTTTGCAGATCACATTGCGATCTGCAGTGAAAGCAGGGAGCAGGTGGAGGAACAGTTAGAAAGATGGAGGCATGCATTGGAAAACAGAGGAATGAAGATTAGCCGAAGTAAGACATAATATATGTGCATGAATGAGAGGGGTGGTGGGGGAAGAGTGAGGCTACAGGGAGAAGAGATAGCAAGTGTGGAGGACTTTAAATACTTGAGGTCAACCGTCCAGAGCAATGGTGAGTGTGGTCAAGAAATGGAGAAACGGGTCCAAGCAGGTTGGAACGGGTGCTCGGATGAAGGGAAAAGTTTATAAAACGGTGGTGATGTACGGATTAGAGACAGTGGCACTGAAGAGACAACAGGAAGCAGAGCTGTAGGTGGCGGAAATGAAGATGTTGAGGTTCGCTCTCGGAGTGATAAGGTTGGATAAAATTAGAAATGAGCTCATCAGAGGGACAGCCGAGGTTCGATGTTTTGGAGACAAAGTTAGAGAGAGCAGACTTCGATGGTTTGGACACGTCCAGAGGAGAAATAGTGAGTATATTGGTAGAAATATGAGGATGGAGCTGCCAGGCAAGAGAGCTAGAGGAAGACCAAAGTGAAGGTTGATGGATGTCGTGAGGGAAGACATGAGGGCAGTTGGTGTTCGAGAAGAGGATGCAGGAGATAGGCTTACATGGAAAAGGATGACGCGCTGTGGCGACCCCTAAAGGGACAAGCCAAAACGAAAAGAAGAAGTGCTTGCAATGTTCTTGAGACAGCTCTCTGCTCTTACCTATCATGAGATGTGTCTTGACTCACACCTTGGCAAGGGACCTTTTCGTAGGCCCTCAATTAGGACTGAACCAGCTGATATTCATTTGCACTGACAAGGGGCTGGATTGCTGTTTGATTATTGATAGACTTAAGGTGTTGTCTTGGCTTTCCATGCCTGGTTACACTTCCCTTTCTTTGTGTTCAATACTTTTTCCCTGTGTCATTCACATTATTACACACAACTTAATTTCTGATCTTAATTGTTCTACTTTCTTTGTATGTATTGATTACTTGGATTGTTCCTAACATCTAGTGAAAATTTCATGTCAATAGGACCTTTGGAAATATGTTCAGTGAGAAAAATGGTGACGTGTTAAATACTTATTTTAGCCGCTGTGTGTGTGTGTGTATATATATATATTCTGTTATGGAGGTAATTTTGCTCCATCCCAGTGTGCATTGCATTAAAATAGTGTGATATTTTCCAGCATCTACTGCCAAGTACGTTTCCAGTGATCCTGCTAATCGCAATACAGTAACAGTAGTTTTCCTATTGTTTAATATGCCTTTTCCATGAAAACTAACACAAATGCATCTTAGTGTCTTCGGAGTTCCTTTTCTTTGGTCCGTTTAAAATGGTACTTTGTCACTCAAGCTGTCTTTACCGTTAATGCCAATGAAGAGAGGCTCGTTATTGTTGCAATACACCAGAGGGATCTAGTGCCAGAATGAGGCAACCATTTTGCATTCACACAATAGCAGATGGCAAAATAAATGTTTTCTGAGATATGAATGGAAATGTATGAATTTGTGAAGGTATCGGTACTATTACATGTTTTAACTGTTATTACGATTGTATAAAGATAAGGGTTTGATGAGTAGTAAGGATCATTTATGCACTTGTATGTGCAGAGTTTGAAGGCTAACAAGTAAATTGTGCAGCACACATAATTTTTTATTAAGCGGTTTACGTCTTTACTGTTATGCACGCTTGTCTTAAACCATTATGCAAGAAGTGTACTTCAGTGGGCCACCACAATTTGCTCTCTCAATATTGCCTTTATTATGAACGCCTAAAATTTTAAATAATCAATACGTTTTTGGGGACTTTAAACGTGGCTGTTTCAGCATGGGAGACATTTAATGATTCAAGGACCCATACAAAACTAATTTCAAGTTGTTGATGAGGTTTAGCCAATCATGTGGAATAAGAGGGTATTGGCAGTTGACAAGGTTCTATCACAAGGTTCGTTTCTCGCTTTGGAATGATGGGTGGGTCTCAGTAAAAACACTCCCAGCTGACACTGCTGGCACTTGGTGCTAGTAGCCTTCTGGGTGAAGTTTCACAATCTGATCTACCTTTAAAATAACACGGACAGTTGGACATTACTTACCTTAAACACTTTCCCAAAGGCTCCATCTCCCAATTCACCGATAATGGTCCATATTTCCTCCGGGTTTTCATCTCTTCGGACATGCTCATATTGTTTCTTCTTCTTCTCAGATCCCAGTTTAAATATTTTACGGAAGTTAAAGAATGACATACTGAAGCATAGGTAATTCACTTACACATAGGAGAAATGAATCGAAAGTTGAATCTCTGTCTTTGAGGTACCATGTATAAAGCAAAGAAGTGTCGACTTGATCTATAAAGTGATTAACACACGGAGCTTTGGTAAACAGTTCAAACCTAGCTTAGCCAATGACTCTCAACTGACCAGTCCAGAGAATTCTGTGCTCTTTTGTACATCCTAGGTCACCTGGGTCATCCAAATGGTGGAGATTCTCCTGGACTCGTCCTGGCATCAAGAAAACCACACGAACAATACCATTAATTGCATGCAAAGCAGTACGAAGGGCTCGTCGTTCCTCCTGTGAGCGACCCAATGGCCCCGTGGGGTTCCTTCATCAACCAAAATGGAAAAGGAGTAAAAAGCGAATGCCGTTACAAGTAGTCCCGGGGAGTAAAAACATTAAAAACTTTGAACATAAAGCCCGTTAATGTTACAGATAGCGCGTACTGCTACACTAGCTAAAACATGCATCCTTCCTCCGTATGGGTTTTGTAATCGAGCGGATTTAGTATCAATGCGCGTCCACGCGTGCGCGCGACGTCGTGTTTCTTTTCTTTTACTTCTGCATACTCTTGTTGATAACTTGGCGCGGACAACAATCGAGTCGTTTGCGCTTTGTTGTCTTTGTCTATTAGGACGACCAACGACACAGACCATTTTAAAACCGCATCATTCGGGAGAGAGCTGAGTGTCATTGTGTTCGGCATGTGGCATTGTTTCCTTTGTACTGTACCATTAGGTAGAACTACAAGTCCCATATGCAATCTGGGGTCGCAGTTTGAACTGTATTTTTTGTAAGTAAAATAAATTAATTTACAAATGTATGACAGTAATACATATACACACATACGTACCCCGCATTAACTAATTATTAAAAAAAACATTTTTTTTTTTAAATAAGTGTCACGTGACCAATGTTTTGGCTCAAGACGAAAAGCTACACTCGTAGCTAGCTTACTTCCTAGCTACGGTAGAGAAAAAACATGAGATTTGACTGTCGAAATGAAATATCGGCATTCGGCAGGTAGAATGGATCCTGCAGAAGAGCTTCCGTCCATTTTGTGGGGATTGGACCCGATCTTTTCTGCTTTCGCCAGGCTATATATCACAGACATCCTCCACATGAGGGAGTCCTGTCAAGTGCCAGGTAAACAAACTAGTGCATGCGTTCTACTGTACTATCCGGGAAAACTTGCATTGGTCTACAATTCAATAATAAAAGCTATGAGACTAATACTACAATGCTAGCCTGCTCTTTTTTTCTGCCCGTGTATTATAGATATTTATTTCTACAAGTCACATCCAATCCACTATGTAGATGTTCTTGGGACAGTCGTTTATAAGAGGGAAAGAGAGGACTTCATCTGTTATGGAGGTAATTTTGCTCCATCCCGGTGTGCATTGCAGTAAAATAGTGTGATATTTTCCAGCTTCTACTGCCAAGTAGTGTATGTTTCCAGTGATCCTGCTAAACGCAATACAGTAACACTGTTTTTGGACGTCCTGTCACCCCTCTTGTCCCTCTTTATTTTACAGTGGACGATGGTACTGGTGTCATAAACTGTCTGTGTTGGAAAAATGACCCGATGAAAGAAGAGGTGGATTCTGATAAATGTGAGACTGCATTTCTGAGAAGTAGTTGCATGATAAACAAAAGCAAACTGTAGTACACCCCATTTTCCCAAAAAAGTAATAATAAAAAAGTATACAGGTACATGGTGTAATGAGTCAACAACTTTGTTTTCTCAATGTTGACCTTGCTCAATTATTATTATTATTTTTTAATTAGAATCGGAGGAAGCTACAAATGGCGGCACGGTGGACGACTGGTTAGAGCGTCAGCCTCACAGTTCTGTGGACCCGGGTTCAATCCCCGGCCCTGACTGTGTGGAGTTTGCATGTTCTCCCCGTGCCTGCGTGGTTTTTCTCCGGGCACTCCGGTTTCCTCCCACATCTCCAAAACATGCATAAATTGGAGACTCTAAATTGCCCGTAGGTGTGACTGTGAGTGCGAATGGTTGTTTGTTTGTACGTGCTCTGCGATTGGCTGGCAACCAGTTCCGGGTGTACCCCGCCTCTTGCCCGATGACAGCTGGGATAGGCTCCAGCACGCCCGCGACCCAAGTGAGGAGAAGCGGCTCAGAAAATGGATGGATGGATGGACGGAAGCTACAAATCACCTTAAAGTTTGTGAGAACTGGGAAAGGGGAAAAGTCACTGTGAAAACAACACATGCATATTTTCACTCTTAACATTGGGATACATAATGTTGCGTTTTTAAAATGCTTTTGATGAATAATTTTTTTTACTTTAAATTTTTTTTTTTTTACATGCCAGTCCAATGGCTAGCACTGTTCTCTCACAGAAAGACAGCTTTAGGTTTAATGCTGGGGTGATGCACAGTGATGTACTGTGTTTACATTGTTTCACCACACTTGCCGAAGTTATGTTTGCATCTTGCTCCCAGAATTCTAAAAGTTGTATGCCAGTGTAATTGCCTGTAGGTCCATGAGAATGGTTGACTGGTGATCACCCAGGTTGTTGTCTGGCTCTCATTCTATGTCAGCAGAAATAATTTAGTACTGAAAATGTGATATCTAAGTAATGATTGAAAACAACCATACAACCTGTCATTTTGTAACTCCAGTCAGGGGAAAACCAAATGATGTCCTTCAGGGAGGTTTTAATCTAGCTGTTGAGCTGAAAAAGCTGAGACAGGCCCAGCAGAGCCACTTCCATCTAGAGATTGGAGAGCTCCTGCGAGTCAGAGGACCAGTAAAGACGTCAAAGCAACAGAGAGAGATTATTGCCTCCACCTACTGTGAGTTACGACGGCTATACTTGCTCCTCTACATGTACCGTTTTATTCATGAGATACTTACAGTATTTTAGCAAAAACATGACCTGCAGTAGTAAAGATGTACATTTCCATTGGAAAGGACAATACATTACTGTATATTCCAGTACACCGCCAATGATAAAATACATTCACAATCTGTATAAAGCGATTCAAATGCAATTTACTCCAATTATGATAACATGTGCATCTTAATGTGAGGAAATGATCAACCCATCGCAAATACTGTAACCTGCTGTAGACTGTTGTCAAGTGTATATACAGTTTGGAAACTTTCACCATGAGTAGATAAAGAAAGTGTGTCCTAACTTTTGCCTTGTATTGTAGCTCGTAACTACACCCCCAAGCTGCTGTTATGGTCAAAGTCATTTGCTCACACAATTTAACGGTCCCCCTCCATCAGTTTTTTAAAATATTGTTTTTCATTCATCTTTGATGTTCTTTTATCAGGTTTGCATGATAATTTTCATTCAAAATGCCCAAAATGTCCCTTTTCAAACTATTATAGTCGGTCTTTTCGGCCTGGCATTTGAGATGGTCGGATTTCTCATTATTTTGCGACATGTGGACATGATGGCACCTATCTGGGTGGTTGCCTCGGTAATGTGCTCTCTAGTATTGTCCTTGTTTTTGTCTTCTTCGTTCGTCTTTGGAGACAATACGTAGGCCTGTCAAGATAATTACTATATCAACTTATCGTTCGAGAAATAAAATGGACGAAATAGTTTTTCCCGACTCAATAAATTTTCATTGTTCTGGTGAGCCGGCGTGTGGATTACACAGTGAGCCGACAGAGTTGGATGGCTGTGTCATTAGCCGGTATGGGCTCATGGAACACCGGTGCACCGGTGTTTGCTCCGTCCGATACTGCACAGCCTTGCTCCGTGTGCAGCACATAGATTCACACAACAGAGACACTTAAGGGAAAGTTAACTGTTTGTTGTCACGAGCTAACCTGCTAGCTTGCGAGCTAACAAGCTAGCCTGTGAGCTAGCGATTTAAGATAAAAAGCTCGCTCCACCGCAGCGATGTTGTTTAAAACATCAGTGCTTCGCTCTGCGTTGTTGTGTGTCTTAGGCCCAGATTAACACAAACGTGGGAACGTTAACTGTTTATTAAGCATAACCTCAGTGGCACACATTATTCAGCCAGTTGTTGACGACAGCGAATGTCAACATATATTTGATTGACAGGTGAAGGACTTGTTTTCACCTGACCAACCAAACAGTAGCCGGGTTTACATGGAGACATTTTTGTCATTCCAATTGAAATCATTCCGATTGAAGATCTCTGGTCAACTGTTTACATGCGACGTAATCTAATCTGATCGGGTCTATAAATGATGTGCACTACATTTATCAAGATGGAGGTCCAACGTCTATTCAGCACAGCAGTTGGGATTGTTTTTATAATAATATATACAATTTATAAA
The DNA here is from genome assembly GCF_024500385.1 of Phyllopteryx taeniolatus. Classification (NCBI taxonomy): domain Eukaryota; kingdom Metazoa; phylum Chordata; class Actinopteri; order Syngnathiformes; family Syngnathidae; genus Phyllopteryx; species Phyllopteryx taeniolatus. The sequence goes on along the minus strand of NC_084505.1, from coordinate 5,875,133 downwards.
TCGGGAAGCGCCATATTTACGCCACATGTAAACAATGATGTCACTGCACATTTACGTTGAGACAAAGCACAGCTTTTCTCAGCTCTATTCGAGTGACGGTATACATGGCGAAAATTTACTTCTGATCGGTTTGGCAAAAGGAATATTCCACTCCTGTGAAACTGAAAGCTATTTCATATGGATTTGGGCTGTTAATTCCAATTGAAGTGTTTATATGGAGCATTTTCATTCAGTTTGGGCTTCTAAACAGATTATAATCGGAAGAGAAGGCTTCATATAACCAGGCTCGTCTTGCAGCTCTTTATTCTTTATTTCAGACCCCGTGGATCAATAACACAGAGTAAAGAAAAAAAGGAAATAATAATAATAACAACAATGCCGATTTAATAGCAACAATACTGATTTAAAAGAAATAAAATAATAAAATATATTTAAAAAAGAAAAATAATACGGGGGGGGGGTTATCTTTCATGTTTCAGAGGCATTACAAAAAACTTATCGTTTATAGTGATAGGTTTGGGGAAAATACAGTCTTAAAAAAATATCTTGACAGGCCTAACAATACGCGACTTACTTTTACTAGAGAAGACTTTTGGGAGTCTATTCCGAACCTTCTTTCACCAATTTTCACAAATCCACAAAGTTATTTACCAGCGAAGCGGCTGTGTTCTTTGGCGCATGGAGGAGGCGAAGACAGCGCCACAGAGGGAAGTGCGTCGGAGTGCAAGTTAAGTTCTGAAAGCAAGGAATTCAAACGCTTCTTCCGTCTTTTCACTTTGCAAACTCACGCTCTCTCCTCAAGAAAGTGGACAAGCTTCTTTTCCTCACAAAGACCAGTAAAGTCTTTGCTCGGTCTGCCGCCCTTTGCTTCATGGAGACTTGGCTTTGTGAATGCATCCCAGACGGCACCATACTGCTGCCTGGCTTCCAACTACGCTGAGCGGATCGCAACACAGAGCTATCGGGAAAAACAAAAGGTGGCGGAATATGCTTCTGTATCAATGAAAAATGGTTTTCTGGTGTCACGGAGCTCAACACACACTTAGAGTCGCTGTTTTTCAACTGTAAGTCATTCTACTCGCCGGTTTTTACAGCCCCCTCCCAGGCTAACACAAACGTTCATGACCAAGTAAATGAACTTGAAAAAAAGTACCCAGATTCACCCATCATTATTCTTGAGGACTTTAACAAAGCAAAACTCAACCACGAACTAGCTAAATACAAGTAGCACATTGACTATCTCACCAGGGAAAACAACATTCTAGACCACTGCTATGCCAGGTCTGTGAATGATGCAGTCAACATGGGACTCCACTTCATCCCGGAACACCTAGATGGCGCAGGGACCTACGCGAGGATCCTGTTCGTGGACTTCAGCTCTGCGTTCAACACCATCATCCCGAAGTCCTTTCCGCCAAGCTTCTCCAGCTCAGCGTCTCGCCTGCCATCTGCCAGTGGATTTATAGTTTCCTGATGGGCAGGACACAGCAGGTGGGGCTGGAGGACACCACCTTATCCACAGGCATCATCAGCACTGAAAACCAGACAGAAAAAATATGAAGCTGAAAACACTGGAATGATGGAGGATGTGTCCTCTCTTTGCTACTCTTCTCTCTCTACATGAACAACTGGACCTCAACGCATCCGACTGTCAAACCGAAGTTTGCAGATGACCCCACAGTCATCAGCCTCATCAAAGATGGTGACGAGTCTGCATATGGACAGGAAGTGGAGCGGCTAGAGCTTTGGTGCGGCTCACACAGCATGGACCTGAACACGCTCAAGACGGTAGGGATGATTGTGGACTTCAGGAAACATCCTTCGCCACAGTTGCCCCTCACGCTGTCCAACTGCCCTGTGTCAACCGTTGAGACCTTCAGGTTCATGGTAATTACAGTCTTTCAGGACCTGATGTGGGAGACCAACATCCACTCTATCCTCAAAAAGGCCC